>NW_007731160.1:47224-51097 GCF_000696425.1 Galeopterus variegatus
GTGATTGCTCTGGGGGCAGTTGCCCTTGGTGCAGCTAAACCTAGATGCTAGAGAAGTATGTAAGCTAAAATCTTCAAGGATATTCTGCTAGTTAGTTCTCGGAGGACGGTCCACATCTTGCCCTAAACTGTTTCTTTGAGCTTCTTGGGGAGTTAAGTGCTTTGGTGATTATCCCATTGTTTCCTTTTGTATATCACATAGCTTAGTTTTACGACTCCTTTTGATCGTAAATTGTTTGAACTATTTTAAACTACATCTGCTTTAATGAAGATTGTCACATAGCCAGTTTGTTTATGTTTTCACTATGATGGATTAACCACCTGCTTTTCTTCTGTAACTTTCTTGTCTTTACAATAAAAACTGAAACAAAAGCTGACTTGGGACTGTGCCTGTGCTCTCCTCTCTTGAAGATTTCCCTTGATGCAGTCCCTTCAGGCTTCTCATTGCTCTGAATACATGGGCTCTGAGTAATCTATTGCATCTCTGTCACTCTGTGAGAGGTGATGGTAATCAAAATTTCAGGAGAATTATTGTAGAAATTGACTACCTGATTCTAACATTTATGCAAGAAAGCAAAGGATCTTGAGGCACCTGTATTTACCTGGCTGTGTCCCACCCAGCTGTGGCCTTCAGGCACCCGTACTGTGACCTGCTATGCTGTTATCAAGACCCCCGCCCAGATGTCATACAGACCCAGCTGCAGCTGCAGCCCCACCTTGTTTCACACTGTGGTTGACACAGACTGCTGTAACAGAATTTTCCCTTCTGCTTCTCTTGCATAATTTTCCACCCTGAGACAAAGTCATAACCACATAAGATCATAAGATCACCCCTCTTGCCCTGTTACAAAAACCCAGAAACCCAGAAATGCTATGACAGCCCCGCTGCATTCGGGGCTCAGCCTTTGAACAGGAGTCTGCTGGGCCAATTCTGGCATATCATTAAACTCTATTTCCTATTTTAAGCCTTGGTATTTCTTGCCTCTACCTCCAAGTTCACAGTAACACACTGCAACAATCTATAGTAGCCATAACAATTTTGAAAAAGAAAAACAAAATTAAGGGACTTCTACCACCTGGCATCAAAACTTATTTTAAAATTATAGCTATCAAGCCAATGTGGTATTTATGTAAAAACAGACATATAGATCAATGGAACAGAAGAGATGGTACAGAAGTAAACCCATTACATATATTCAGTTCATTTCTGAAGAAGGTGCCAGGGTAATCAATTGAAAAAGAATATCATTTTCAACAAATGGTACTAACAGAATTGAATATCAATATAGAGAAAAAAACCCTAACCTTATACAATATACACAAAAATTGGCTCAAAATGGATTATACAGTTATATGTAAGAGTTATAAATATAAACTTCTAGAGAAAAGCATAGGAGAACATTGAATTAGGTAAGGGTTTCTTAAATAGGACACAAAGAGTAGGAGTATAAACTTTAAAAGACAAAAACAAGGACAAATTGGGCTTAACATTTTAAAAAGTTCTTTAGACACTTCTAAGAAACTGAAAATGAGAGCTATACATTGGCAAAGAATATTCACAAAATATGTATCCAATAAATGACTTTAAGTGCATGAAAAGATTCTAAACATTATTAAGCTTTAGAAAAAATGCAAATTAAAACTACAATAAAATACCAACACACACTGTTTTAGTCTGTTTTGTGTTGCTATCACAGAAGTACCTGAGACTGGGTAACTTATAAAGAAGAGAGGTTTATTTGACTTATGATTCTGGGACAGCTGCATCTGGCATGGGCCTCAGGCTGCTTCTACTCATGGCAGAAAGTGGCAGGCAGCCGGTGGGTACAAACAGATCACATGGCAACAGGAAGCAAGAGAGAGAGAAGAGTGTATCCCAGCTCCAGCGGATCAAGAAAGAGAGAGACTCACCTCTTGCCTCTGTCTTTGGTTCTCTCTGGACCCCCAGTGGATTGGATGGTTCCCACCCACACTGAGGGTGGGTCTTTCACACCCAGGCCACTCAGACAGACTCTCATACTAATCCCTGCTGGAAACACCCTCATGGACACACCTGAAAAGATAGCTTTACCAGGTTTCTCAGCATTCCTTCATCTAACCAAGTCGACATCTAGAATTAACCTTTACACACACCAACTAGAATAAAATTAAAAAGACAAAATACCAAGTGTCATTGAACATATGGACCAATTAGAACTCTTATATAATGCCAGTTGGTATACAAAATGATACAACCACTTTGGAAAACAGTTTAGTAGTTTCTTATGAAGTTAAACATACACTTACCATAAAACCCAGCAATACAGTGCTATGTATTTACCCAAGAGAAATTAAGACATATGTCCACTGAAAAACTTGTTCACAAGTGTTTACAACAACTTTATTCCTAATGACCCCAAACTGGAAAGAACCCAAATACCCGTCAACTAGGGAATACACAAACTGCCAAACTGGGATGTATGCAAACAAAGCAATACTCTCCAGAAATACAAAGAGACAATCTACCGACACTTGCAATCCCAGGGATGCATGACAAAAGCAATAAACTAGATGAAAGGAGCCAGCCATAAAGATTACATACTCTGATTTGTTTACTGAGAATGAAAAACTATAGTAATAGAAAGCTGACCAGTGGTTGCTAGGGACTGTGTGTGTATGCAGTGGGGGGAGATTCAATTTAAAAGGGCACAACACGAATAAATTTGGGAGATGACAAAAAAGTTCTATATTTTGACTGTGGTGGTGATTTACATTTTTAAAACTTACAGGATCACATTCTTAAATAGGTGAATTTTGTTTTTTGGTTTGTTAGGTTTTAAATTTTTTATTGACTTGTTAGGTTTATACATATTTGGGGTGTACAGAGTTGATTTTCAGTATTTGTATACAACATGTGATGATCAAATCAGGATAGTTGGCATATTCACCATTACAAAATTTATCATTCTTTGTGTCCATTAACCAATTTCTCCCTAACCTCCTTCCCTCCCTCTTCCCCCCTCTAATAATCACAGTTCTGTTTTGTCCTTCTGAAAATTCAATGTATCATTGTGTTTTCCCTTCCTTCTTTCCTTCCTTCCTTCCTTCCTTCCTTCCTTCCTTCCTTCCTTCCTTTCTCTCTCTTTCTTTTCTTTCTCTCTCTCTTTCTTTTTGATTTTTAGCTCCCACTTATAAGTGAGGATATGCAGTATTTCTCTTTCTTTGCCTGGCTTATTTTGCATGTAAATCATGCTTCAATTAAACTAATAAAGACAGAAGGAAAAAAGCAATGCCCAAAAGTTGATTGTTCATAAATGCTTAGATTTGGACAATTCTCAAAAAGTCCAATAATCTACTGCATGAAATTTTTTTTTTTTGGGTACTACTCTGAAGCAGAGACCTGGGCAAGATGGATAAATAGTTTTGACCAACACAGCATCTATTAGGTAATGAAGTCACCAGATTGAAAATCAAGACCATCAAGTTCAAAGGTAAAGAATCATTCATTTATAAATACATTTTTTGGTACAAATAGCAAATGTTACTTCTCCGTAATTTGGAAAACTCCAAATTAAACCCTTGAAGCAAAGTATAAGAAAAGAACATTTCTAAGCAATGAGATGGCTTTTCCCTAATATGATTTATTATTTTATTAGGTTAAGACTCTGTAATTCTGTGAAGGAGGGGGAGCATCATCCTGTCCTTTGGCACGAAGAATTAAAAATTAAATAACATAATTATCTTTTACAGCTAAGAGAGTTAATTAGATTAGATTTATTTAGTTTCTAAACTATTAAATTTGCCCATTGATGTAGAGATTATAGGGTGATCTAGCAGGTCAGCTTCTCTTACTGGTTTTCATAATCTACACAAAATCCTTCTAAAAATAGTTTTC
>NW_007731160.1:51458-53184 GCF_000696425.1 Galeopterus variegatus
TTATTTAGTTTCTAAACTATTAAATTTGCCCATTGATGTAGAGATTATAGGGTGATCTAGCAGGTCAGCTTCTCTTACTGGTTTTCATAATCTACACAAAATCCTTCTAAAAATAGTTTTCTAGCTGAAATCAGTAGGAACTATTGCAGAATACAAGAAATGCTCTTGTACCTTAAAAGGCATTTTAAATTGCTGACTTCTTTCAGATCTCTGAAAAATTGAAACCAATCTTTTGAATTGCAGAAGTAGGGAGGTGGAGAAAAGGATAAAATTTCCTGGTTACCTAACTTCTTTGGACACTTTACAGTCAAGTGGGATTGGACTAACTTTTCCTATGGATTCCTTCACTGATAATTTCAGTTAAAAAGAAAAAGGTGCCCATGACCCAATTGCTAACACAGGTTCCATAGATAGACTCTCTTCAGACTGTAGAAATGCTACCTAAGGAACATAGCAGTGATATTTCTCAAAGATTGCCATTTGGATTCAGTTTTCCAATTATTTGCCTATAGTTTGACAGAAACTCTCTTGTCCTGTCTAGTTGAGCAGGAATTCTTTTCTTTTATTTATTGAATAGGAACCACCCTCCCATTCAGGTCAACCATTATTTTTAACTAACTAATCAACCTCCCAGGATTGTGGTGAAGGTCAAATGAGAAGAGTTTGAGTATTTTTGTAAAATTAAAGCACTTTTCATAAGGAACTTTTTTCTACAAGATGAAGCCTTTGATTTGCACACCTTATATTGCAAACCACCATTTGCTTCAATGCAAATACCTCTCAGATTTTTATCTCTAATTAAAGTAGTGATCTCCAAACTCTAAGAAATATACTAATGTGTATATACCTATATACACACACATGCATATATATATATATATATAATTAATATATTAAATACATTATAATGAATATTTTAAAATGGAAATTAAAAACAGTGGGACAAAATAAAGCTCTAATGCTTTTACTTATACTACTGCGGAGCTTACATGATGTGAACACATTTAACCAGATATGAAACAAGTAGAGTTCTGATTTCAAGATGTGACTTAGGCATCCAACTGGTGATGAAGCAGTCACTGTGAGAAAGAAGGAGGCATTTATACAACAAGGTGTTTCTTAATATACACATTTCCAAATCCTGGCTGATAAGCACATTGCAAAGCAATATTTATTATAAAAACATGTCTGTAAATTCCCTGGATAGTTAATTGGAGTTGACTTTTGTGCCCCACCACCCACCTTTGTATAGGTTACTGTTTAATTTGCCTCTGAGCTTATTAGCTGTACCTCTAAAAAGAAACACATGAATTTATTTTCTAGCACTTCCTTAGCCTTTATTAAATAATCTACTTGGCCATTCATCCCTATTAAACTGTTTACCTTGAGAGAGTATTTAAATTTTGTTTCCATACTAGGAAGCTCCATGACTGTGGGAGTCACTCAAGCTTTGTAAAGCTTGATTTTTTCATGTGTAAAATGGAATTCCCTTATAACGTATTTATGAAATTGACACTGAACAGTTTGATGTTTGTAAGGCTTTTGGTTCAGAGAAGACTTTCACATTATTTTCTTCCTCCTTCATTATAACAAAGAGTCTTCTCTTTCACAAAAGCTCACGAGTGAGTTCCATGGGAAATTCCACAGTTCTGAAAGTGTGGAGCAGGAAGATCAATTTTATTGCGTACATCATTAACACAGACCGTCCCATAGCCAGTATCTTTCC
>NW_007731160.1:53982-57186 GCF_000696425.1 Galeopterus variegatus
GGAAGATCAATTTTATTGCGTACATCATTAACACAGACCGTCCCATAGCCAGTATCTTTCCGTTCTCACTCCTTTCCTATGTGTTGCCACAACAGGACAGGTATTTTCAAATCTCCAATACAGCTGTAACACTTCTCTAATTAAAACTCTTCGATGGTTACCTATTGTTGTTGGAGTAAAGACGAAAGTCCTCAGTACATTGTGGTCTCTACTCTCTGTGTCAACTTTCTTATATTGAAGTAGGTGGTGATCTTCCAGTTCTTTGAATGAGTCTTGGTCCCTACCCCTCCATGACAGGACCTTTGTCCAGGCAGTTCAGTTTGCTCTCCTCTAACCACCCTTAACTAACTGTTTACTCTTAATCTATTAGCTCTCAGCTCAAATTCACTCTGAAGACATGAATTGACCCTGAATCCCTAGTCCATATCATGTTTCCTCTGCATAGCTTTTCATAGAATCATAGAATCATGATTCTTTCCTCTATTCTACTTTTCTCAAGGTATAATTCTCTATTTATTTTGTGGTATTATTTTATTAATAGGTGTCTTCCTTAGTGAACTCTTAATAAACACTTGTTAATAAACAAGTGAGAAGAATGAAAGAACATGGGTGAGATGTTTAATTTCAAGGTTTTAATATTTATTTAATCTCCAGGTGGGAACACTATGACAATTCATTTATTTCACTTTTAGAAATGCATACTTTTTAACTGAGGGACAGAATCCTCAAGGAAAAGGAATTGTGTAAAGCACGGGGGAAGTAGAGGCAGAACTCATAGAAGCAGAGAATAGAATAGTGGTTACCAGGGGCTGGGGAGATGTTGGTCAAAGGATATAAAATTTCAGTTAGGTAAGAGAAATAAGTTCAAGAGATCTATTGTACACCATAATGACTATAGTTATTAACAATTTTTTGTAATCTCAAAAATTGCCAGGAGAAGGAGCTTCTGGTCAAGATGGAGGAATAGATGGTCCCCAACCTCACTCTCTCCCACAAATCAACCAATTTACAGCTATTAAAAAACAATGACAGCTAAGCTGGGGCTGATAAAGCTCAGGAGAAGAGGAGGAGAGACCTACAGAGGGCATGAAGATAGGAGAAGCCACCTTGAGAGAAAGAAAGGACCGCTCTGACCATTTCTAGCCCCAGCTGCTTCCAGGCTGGAGCTACTGAGCATACGGAGCAGAAGCTGGCAAAATCCACAGCTGTGCCCTTCCTATAAAGTTGCTTGGAGATGGCAGGGGAGAGGAGGGCCTTGGTGGCCCTCAGGCCAGCAGGACCACTAACAGGGTTCCTGTGGGCCCTCCTAAGAGCAAGGAGCCACAACAACTGATAAAAGGAAGCCACTCAGAGACTGGTGAGTCATTGCAAGGGACTGGCATATGGCTCGCCCCATGGGAATTGTTTGGAACATGGGTGGTGAGGGAGATGGGCCCACTGGGGGAACACTGGATACAGCAAGAACAGCTGGTCTGGCCCCCAATCAGCACAAGACCACTCAGTAGAGAATGGTCAGGAATATAGAACTGCAAGGGGCACAGTCTGCTGAAAAGACTCAGGCCCAGAAAAGTTTCCACACAACCCAGGTGCACTGGATCTCATGAGACCAGAAGTACCTATAAAATCAACCATTAAAACCTGAGCTGCACAAGAAGTCTTCCCCAGAGAATCAGCAGCAAAGCAGCAATTTAGCTCAACCAAACAGCTCAAGTATTGGTCCCCACAGGAAGTTGCCCAATTTTAGAAGTAAGCAAAGGACAACAAATTAGTTCCAGTGCAGGATTTAAGTGGTGGGAACAGCAAATTATCCAACACAGAACTGAAAGAAAAAACAAAATACCCACACAAAATACCCAAAGTTTGATACTAACTAGTAAAGGTCTCACATCACCAAATAACACCTGTAAAACCTAGAAGGACCAGAAGTCCCCTGGGTTACCAAGCCAGGGAGAGGGGAGAACTGGAGGTCTCAGCCTTGCCTTCTGACACCCACAACCAGCCCAGCGATGACCACCGAGCTGCTGCAAGAAGTGCCCTAGGCTCCTGAGCCAAGGCAGTGGGGGGTGAGGGCTTCAGCCACACTCCCCTGACATCTGCACCCAGCCCAGCAATGACCAAGCTACTGCTGGAAGACCCCTGGTCTACCCTACAGGAATGAAGGGGGTGCCACAGGCATCAACCCTGACCCTCTTCCTTCCTCCTCCTCCCACCCTATTAACTTCTCCCTTCCCCTGTTCCCCTCCCCCCCAACTGCTCCACAACATCATAAAATGTAAAAAGAAATAATAATAATAATAAATAAACTAAAAGAAGATTTCCAAGAGAACAGATTTTAAGTGTTCTCACCACAAAAAATAAGTATGTGAGATAATCTGTGTGTTAATTAGTTTGATTTAGCCATTCCACAATGCATATATATATATATATATATTATTTCAAAACATTGTGTTGTACGTGATAAATATATACATTTTTTGTTAATTGAAAAATAAATTAATTTTTTGAAAAAGGGAGAAGTAAAGCTTGTCTTTCTAAATCTATAAAACTCATTTTCTTATACTTAAGTTAATACACCCCACTGCTTATTCTTTTTTCTTTAAACACAATAACCTGTATCTACTTTGGTCAGTAAAAAACAAAAATACAAACATCTATTCAGCATACATTTCAATTTAATATTATTTAATGTGAATAATTAACATGTCAATTTTAATGACAAAGTATTGATTTTATGTGTACATCTCTTTTTAAACAAAATCACAACAAATAGAATGAAAAATGTAAATATTCAATTCTCCAGTGTCAGAGGCTAACCTGACTCTGAGTTAAGTGTTCCAACACAAAAAAAGTCAGTGACAGTTATGCTTGGGTCATGAGGGAGAAAACTTTGAATGCAATCTGTTACTCTGCTTATCTCTTATGCTTGACAATGTAAGTCAGAGATAATTAAAAATATAGGAAATCAAACTTTTGTGGAGGACTGTAATATTCCAAGGACTTGATGCACAAATTTGGCTGTGTTCCATTTCATTGCAATGTTGAACTCAGAATAAGGATCATTAATTATATTCATGTCAGGAAGTTATTTAACATCAAAATCTTCACATTGTCAATACTTACACAGAAAGTGTAGCTGAACAGAAGTATAATTAAGCACCAAGGGTCTGAATGACATTAGTGGAATTGGGAAGTTGAGGTCTCATA
>NW_007731160.1:58128-68247 GCF_000696425.1 Galeopterus variegatus
ACTCTTGGTTTCCTACTGGTGGGAAAGGTGGGAATTAGACTGAGTGACTCCAAAGAACCACTAAGCTCAATTTAAAAATCAGCCACATATTTCCCAGTGGTATGGTAGCTGCAACCATTCACACTGGATTTGGGTAAAGACAATTCTCTAGTAATAATATATTTACGGTGTATAGTAAGTGCTGACAAACTTTTTCTATAAAAGGCCACATTGTAAATATTTTCTGCTTTCAGGCTATGCAGTCTCTGTGTTTCAATGACTCAGTTCTGCCATTGTAAAGGAAAAGCAGCCATAGACAATAAAAAACTAAATTATTTTCCAATGAAATTTATTTAAAAACAGAGGGTAGGCCAAATTTAAGAAGTAAACTGGATTTTGCCAGTTCCTGGTATATACCATAGCAACTATGACTATAGATTTGGGATAAGAAACTTCCCCAATTCTATCCTCAGACCTGCCCAAATGGCTCAGATGTATTTAATAAAAACTCCCTTCCTGTTTTCAGAGTTTATTTTCTTTTCCTTCCTTCATTCTTTTTCCATATACTGCTCCACCTTCTTTCCTTACAAGAATCACTCCACTGATCCTACAGCTTCAACTTCCCAGAATTTATTTAGAACACAGTTCATGACAAAAAATGCAATTCTTTCTGAGAATGATTGATCCCAGTGGTTCATGTCAGATTCTCTTTTCCAGAAAAACTAAAGTTTTATCCATCAGAAAAGTTTTGCCTTGGGGCCGGCCCGGTGGCTCACTGCTACAGTGCGCCGCTTGGGAAGTGCAGTGGCTCTCCCACCGAGGGTTCGGATCCCACATACAGACCGGTTCCCGCTCACTGGCTGAGCGAGGTGCAGGGGGCAACACTGAGGGTTGCGATCCGTTGCCGGTCATGAAAAAAGGAAAAAAAAAAAAGAAAGAAAAGTTTTGCCTCTGGACCCTTGAAAAGGTATTTATTCTTCTTCTTTTCAATTATCTCACAGCTTCCAGTCCCACTCACTTTCCCGACTTAACATCCAGAATAAAGCTCTCAGGGAGGACAGCTAGTTACCCTCAAAAACTGTCTATGCCTCTTAAAGAGAAAGTCCTTGTGTAAATAGTCTGGAAATGGCAAAACAGCAAACCAGAAAGCACAACAAAATGGGCTGTTGCCAAATTGTAAAAAAGATAGTAAATAAAAGCAAATTCTAAAAAGATAAGTCCATCATCTCACCATATTAACCCCCAATAGCAAAAAAGTGCTAACAACTTTTTGCTGTTTCCATGTTGAAGAAATGTTGTTTTTTGTACAGAAGCCATAAATATTGTCACATGGAAGTTCTTTGGAACAAGTCTAGCTTGAGCTCACCACACTTCTTAACTCTGTCAGCTACTAAGGTGTGTCACTCAAAACACTTAAATTCCTATTTAGATATATAAAGAATTTGTACAACTCAATGGGAAAAAAATAACCTGATTTAAAAAATAGGCAAACAACCTGAATAGACATTATATATATATATATATGTATAATTTGTATATACATATGTATTATGTAAACACAAATGGCCAAGAAATATATGAAAAAGTACCCAATAGGACTAGTTATCAGGGAAATGCAAATCAAAACCCTATTGACACATTACCTCACACCTGTTAGAATGGCTATTATCCCCCAAAAATAAGTGTTTGGTGAGGATGTGGGGAAAAGAGAACCCTTGGGCACTACCAATGAAAATATAAGTTGGAACAACCTTTGTGAAAAACAGTATTGAAGTTCCTCAAAAAATTAAAAATAAAACTCTCCTATGATCCAGCAATCCCATTTCTGGGTATGTACATCCATAGAAGAAAAAAATCTTTTTTGTGTGTGTGTGTTTGTGACCGGTAAGGGGATCGTAACCCTTGGCTTGGTGTCACCCGCACCGCACTCAGCCATCCCTATATAGGATCCGAACCCACGGCCTCGGCGCTCTCAGCGCCGCACTCTCCAGAGTGAGTATCTGCATCTAAAGAGATATCTATATATAATCCCATATTCATTGCAGTATTATTTACAATGGCCAAGATATGCAAACAACCTAAATATTCACTGACAGATAATTGATAAAGAATATGTAATATATAGATACAATAGAATGTTACTTAGCCTTTAAAAAGGCAATCCTGCCATTTTTGACAACATGGATAAACCTAGGGACATGATGCTAAGCGAAATAGGCCATACATAGAAAGAAAAATACTGCATGATCTCATTTACTCGTAAAAATCTAATACAGTCAAACTCATAGAAGCAAAAAAGTGGAATGATGGCTCTCAGAGGCTGGGAGGTGAAAATGGGAAGATGTTGGTCAAGGGGTACAAAGTTTCAGTTTTGCAAGATGAATGTTTTACAGAGATTTAAAGTACAGCGTCATTACTGCAATTATCAATACTGCATTGTGCACTTGAAATTTGCTAATAGGGTTGATCTTAAGTGTTATCACCACAAAGGAAATGAAGGAAGGAAGGAAGGAAGGAAGGAAGGAAGGAAGGAAGGAAGGAAGGAAGAAAATATCCCAATGGGGCTAGCTGGTTAGCTCAATTGTTTAGAGGGTGGGGCTGATAACACCAAGGTTGAGGTTTTGGACCCTCTTTTTTGGCAGCCATCAGTAAAAAAAAAAAAAAATCCAATGACAAAAAGTATTTTAAAAAATAACGATAGACTCTTCATCTACCATCGGAAAACAATTATCATAATTATCATTAGCATTTTCATTCAATCCACATTTTTATGCATTAAAAACACAAAGCAATTCCAAATATTATTAAGGCTTTTAGTAAGGACCTACGATATCTCTGTAAACACAAATTAAATGGGCATACAGTAGGTGGATTTGTGACTTGGTTAAATAAGTATATGCAAAATATTGATCAATGGATCAATGCCAGTCTAGAAGAAGAACTCAGAGGAATGTCCCCTGTACTACTGTGGTCAATATTTTTATCAGTGACTTGGATGATGATCTCAATTGGCTGCTTAACATATTTTCAGACAACATGGAACTGTACATAATTTCTAAAATAAGATGATAGCGTATTTTCCCAAATGACTACTTTGAATGATGGGCTCAACCAAGTGATGACAATTAATGAACATATAAAATGCAAAGGCTTATACTTGGATTCTGAAAAACAACTGCAGGACTACCAGAGGAAATGATATGACATTCATTCATTAATTTAAAAAAAAAAGGATATGCAAAGGCATAGTTATAATGCCAGGAGAACATCAGCTGCATTATCTGGAGATGTTCAATGTAAAGAAGAAAAGGTTCAGAGAGGTCACAGAGATGTCCCATGGAAGAACAGTGCTTCTCATTTTAAAAAGCATGACTTTATTTCTGGCCAACATGGAGCAACAGACAATAGACTGTGCTAGTTACATTCTCATGTGAAGTAACTGAAAGCTGGAAAAAATATCAGAGAAAACTTTTATCAAGACTTTGAACATAAGCCAATGAAGAACAGTGAACCACACTTAGAAAATAGGCAAAGGAGCTGAATAGGCATTTCTCAAAGGAAGATATACGAATGGCCAACAGACAAATGAAAAAATGCTCAACATCACTCAGCATTTGGGAAATGCAAATCAAAAACACTTTGAGATATCATCAACTCCAGTTAGGATGGCTAATATCCAAAAGACTGAGAATAATAAATACTGGTGAGGATGCAGAGAAAAAGGAACTCTCATACACTGTTGGTGGGACTGCAAAATGGTGCAGCCTCTGTGGAAAATGGTATGGAGGTTCCTCAAACAATTATAGATAGATCTACCATATGACCCAGCTATCTCACTGCTGGGCATATAGAAATCATCATGTCAAAGGGATACCTGTACTGCCGAGTTTATTGCAGCACTATTTACAGTAGCTAAGAGTTGGAACCAGCACAAATGTCCATCATTGGATGAGTGAATAAGGAAAATGTGGTATATCTACACAATGGAATACTACTTGGCTGTAAAAAAGAATTAAATACTACCATTTGCAGCAACTTGGATGGGCTTAGAAAAAGTTATATTAAGTGAAATAAGCCAGGCACAGAAAGAGAAATTCCATATGTTCTCACTCATATGTGGGAGCTAATAAAAATAAATAAATAAATATACAAACAAATAAATTGGGGGAGGGAAGAAGACACAATAATCACAATAATTCCTTGAACTTGTTAAGACAAGTAAACAGATATGATGTTAATGTGGGTGGAGAGAGAATTAGTAGACAAGGACATTAAAACAGTTATTATAACTGCGTTCCATATGCTTGCTAAGCGGTGAGTGGATAAATAAATTGTGGTATATTCATACAATGAAATACAATGCAGTAATAAAAAAGAAATTAACTATTAACACATGCAACAACATGAATAACTCTAAAGTGAAATGACTGATTTTTTTTAAAGTGTATGTTTTGTGATTCCATTTATTTTAAAATCTAGAAAATGCAAATTAATCTGTAGTGACAGAAAACAGATCAATGGTTGCCTGGGGACAGGGAAGTGGAAAGATCAGAGAGAAGAAGTATAAAGAGGCACATGGAAACTTCTGGGAGTGACGATATATGTTCATTTGGGCTTGTGGTAATATCTATACACCCATGAAACAAGATAGACATTTATTAAAATTTTCATTTTAAATATGTATACTCAGGGCTGGCCAGTTAGCTCAGTTGGTTAGAGCACAGTGCTGATAATTCCAAGGTCCAGGGTTCAACCCCTGGCCAGCCACCAAAGATAAATAAATCAATAAATCAATACGTAAATAAGCATACTTAATATTATGTGCATTCAATAAAGCTGTTTGAAAGTTGCAATCACCAGGGGATCTTTTTTATATGACCATTCTGACGCAGGGGGTTAGAGTGGGACTGAGACTCTGTATTTCTAACAAGCTGCCCAGTGAGGCCCATGCTGATGCTCCCAAGACAGTCCTATAAGTAGCAAGGGACCAGGTTCATACTTGAGACCCTATACAACAAAATTAGGCAATAAGGTTAAAAGTCAAGGTAGACAGAAAGAAGGTGTACTCATGACGCACACCCCAGCATGGAAGAGTGAAATTTCTATTACAAGTGTCATCAGTGTTCACCTATGCTGTACAGAGGCTGGGACTAGAACATGTCTAAGCTTCCTTTGAATGGTAAAATGTGATGATTCACTGAACTTGAACTTCAAGTAAATAAGCTTTATAAACTGGCAATCTTGGAATGTGACCATAGGAGGGGTATACTGTCCTGGTGAGAACACAGGGGCAGTGGGCTAGGGAATAACCTAACTAATGAGGGAAGCTCTAGCCATCCATCCAGTAGGTATTTATTAAGCAATTATTATGTGCCTGGTACAAGGGATAAAGTTCCAAACTTGGCAAAATCATCATTATAAAATGCCATTGTTTTAAAAATGCCAGGAGAAACAGATATGTGCTCTGATTCATAAACATTCCAAAATAGTGAATGAAACTGAGAAAAAAGCGGTCTACATATTCACAAGAGCCACATGGCTACAAAAGACAGATCAGCAACAACTGATCAAATCCATAATCAGTGGAAAAGATTTATCTAGAAATTCTCAAAAT
Source organism: Galeopterus variegatus (assembly GCF_000696425.1). Taxonomy (NCBI): domain Eukaryota; kingdom Metazoa; phylum Chordata; class Mammalia; order Dermoptera; family Cynocephalidae; genus Galeopterus; species Galeopterus variegatus. The sequence goes on from NW_007731160.1 coordinate 63,722, forward strand.
CATTTTTCTCAGTTACTCTGCCAGAATATTACAAGAAGGACATTTCCCCTGAATTGAATTTCAACTTGTATTGATTGACACTTCCAAGGTGAAAATTACGTGTCTTTAGCTTTCTCATACCATGAAACATTCAATATTACACATATAACATGCATTTGCCATGCTGTCATCTTCACAGGCAAAAAGATGCCATTACAGGTTTATTAGCATACGTGTTGCTCTAATCCCTTGAAAGAGAATAAGCTGTCACAAATGCACAGGATAAGGAAGGTTACTTTTTACCTCAGTGCACTTCATTAGAGAAATAAAGACATAAATAGAATTTCTTAATTCATGTAATACCTGTCACAAAACATTTAAAAAAACCCACTTTCTCATTTAAAACTAAGCCAATATTCTTCACGTCATCTACCTTGCTGTACTTCTTGTATGGTTAGGATTGTAAGTATCATGCTATAAGAGACAGAAATTCAGAAGTGTTGGGTTTTCTCCAAGTTTCTCTGACAACTTATTTTTTCTTTAAAGGAACCAGGCAAACTCTACAACCACAGGCTTATAAGAAATCCAGCAAGATCAGTTGGGTTTATGAGGCCATTTTCTGATACTTGAACTAAAAGAATGTATTATATATACACACGAGGCAGTGTAGCATAAAGCAGTGATCTTTACACTTCAGTGTGCATCAGAATGATCTGGGAAAGTTACTGATGGCTGGGCTCCAGCAGAGTTTCTAATTTAGTAGGTCTGGAATGGAGCCTGAAAATTTGCATTTCCAATTCCCCAGAGATGATGTTGCTGCCCTCTGGCAATTTCACTTTGAGAACCCCACTGATGTAAAGATTAAGATCATGGCTGCTGGGATCAAAAATAAATAAATAAATAAATAAATAAATAAGGTTTGGGTTCTTTGTTCACTACCTTCTGGAATGTGTACGCCCCCTTGAGCAAATTGGTAAAATTTTCTAAGCCCCAGTTTCCTCATCAGTAAAATAAAATAATAGCTGTATTAATCTCTTTTTAGTTTTGAGAGAATTAGAACAATGCCAGTAACAAATGTATCATCGCACGGTAGGCTCTAGGCACTAAATAAACATTGGCCAACACATCATCATGAAAAGTCATTGTAGCATTTGTAGCAATAGAATCATATAGGTAGATATCCTTTTGGAAAGGATATCATAGGTCTTGCACCCAGTTGAGTATATTCCTAGCTCCTCAAAATCTGTAGATCTCCTCCCTTTTTATCATAAGCTCTGACCCTAATGCTAAGGATATTCTTAGGCAACAGTTAAGTCAATAAGTTTTGCTTTTGCTGTCTGTTGATAAAATCTGTTTGATTTCAGTGCCAAGAGAAAGGGAAAGGGGAATTAGGCAAGTCTGTTGATAGTTTGCAGCATAGCAAGGATTGGGGGTGGAGAGTGTTGCGGGGGTAAGGGAAAGGATCCAGATTCTTAGGAAGCCTGATCTGTAAGGCTGTGTGTTAATGAATACCTTGGAGACTCTCTTACCAGCTGGCTGTAGAGTGGAAGCTGGTTGAGCAGAGATCTTTCCTAAATATGGTCCAAAAGAGTTTAAGATTTGGATAAGGAATATCCTCAACCATGTTGTAAGGTTACTAAGCATCAGCCTGGACTCTAGTTGAGGTTGGAGCTATGGGACAGCTGTGGTAGATCCACCCATTTTTAGTCAATAGAGGGGTTTCTCTACATGAAAAGAAAACTTATTTATTCGAAAGCCTTTTTTATTGACTGAAATGATACTATTTATTATAATTCATTGGCAAAAAAAGTGGCTACCTCTTTAATATGGAAAGCAATTAGACTTTATTTAAATTATTATAGTAGAGCTTGAGTACTTTATGTTTAGAATACGTTTCCATGTTTATGAGGTCTCAGTTTATTATTTAATAACTAGAGATTTGGAAATCTGCTCAGAGAATAATTTCCCCCTTTTGGTTTCTATGACTACTCTCCCTTTTATTTTATGAACACATTTTAGTTAGATGTGTGGCTCTTGCTACAGTAACAGCAATTTCTTGAAGAAATTAAAATATTTGTACCAAATACGTTTTCCCTATTCCTACAGGTGCTTAGCACACTGTCAAATATATTGTATGCTTGTTGGATTCTTCTTTCAATCAGACATGGTGTTTATAGTTCCTTTCAGTGCCTCAGGAGGTATAGAAAAATATTTTGTCTCTGTAGAAAAGCACCTCAGTTCCTGTTAAGTTGAGAAAAGTAACAGCTAATACTTATTAAACACTTCCTATGTGCCAGGCACTGTGCTAAGCCCTTTACATGCATTAACTACCTTAATCATTAAACAATCCCCAGATGTAGTATCATAATTCCTGTATTTAACATGAGGAAACTGAGATATGAGCAGATTAAGTAATGTGCCAAAATATACACAGCTAATGAGTGACAAAGCTAGGTTCTAAACCCACACAATATAGTATCCTAATTCATTCATAACTTTGTGATGTATAGGATGTATGTCTTCCAAACTGACAAGCACACTTTTTTCTAAATGAATGTAATGGAAGGAAGTCCATTAGTAGCCAGTAAGCTGGGTCAGCTAGTAAACTACAAATAATACATTTTAAAAAACTCATGCAGCTGTTTAAATATTTCTAGAAATGTACTCAAGGCCAAAAGTCTTCCTAAGTACCTGGTGAAGCATCATTTGAACTATTAGCAACATTCCAATGCCCTAAAATACTCATCTACTGATTATCTATGCTGTCATGCCAACTTTATTTCAAATAATTCAGGGACATGGTGGTTAGACCATTTCATGGATGGAAAAATTGGAGAATCAAGACAGGCCATTCATCTATCAATCACTCATCCTGTCATGATCTCTTTATTTCATAAACTTCAGAAATGATTGTGGTCAGACCCTTTTGTAAATAGAGCAACTTGAAACACAGGGTAGTTCATGATTTGCTTGAATCTTATTCAAAATTCTTGATGGGATTTGTAACTGCTATTCTGTGCAGTAAAAAGCAATAAAGACTTTCCTAAGTCTTTAGAAGAACAGTAATTCAAAATACAAAATTGTGGGGCACTAACAAAGAAAATGAAGTTTTACATAATTTCTGCATTAAATTGGGAATCCTTCCTATTCATTCAGTGAAATTAAAGTATATAAGATCTTAAAGAAAAAAGTCATCCAAATAACATGTTTGTTTTAAGGTTTAATTAGATCTTCATTGAATTATAATCAGATTATACTCTACCTTCTCCCCTCCCCCAGATGATCTTTGTAATGAGTTAGATATAAGACTTAGAGCTTCTATAATTAATATATTTGGTTATCTAGATTCTATTCTGAAGATTATGACCTCCAGACAGTTTTCCATTTTCAGAATTATCATTCATGCTATAATCAAGCACCATGAGGCACATCCTCACTGCACAAGGCAAGTAAAGTAAGTTCACACACATAAATAAAATTAGCTGTGGAAATCATATTTTAATTTCATTATGCTGTAGCATATTTCTTATTCATTCTTCTTCTCTTCAACCCTACTTCAAACCCTTGGCCATGATTTAGTTATCAGCCTTTTCTTTATTTCCCTGTTTCAGGCATATTTATTATACAATTCATAAATCATATTGCAATCAGCTCTCTACCGTGGGCTATAATATCAATTGGTTTGGGGTCTAGTTAGGTCTCTAGACCTATGTCTCGGCTCTGTCCTGCCCTAGCTCCCTGACATTAGACAAATTAATTCATATCTCTCAGTCTCAGTCTCCTCATCTTTAAAATGAAAATAAAAAATACTATTGTATGTTGTTAAGGATAAACAGGATGATGCACGTCACAACTTTAACAATAGTGTCTGGTGCATATTATACACTCAATGAATGTTACTAAAGAGAAAATTCCAATTTAAGCTAAAACTACATGAATGTCTTAGCTGGCCTAAAAGACCCTGTAAATATTTGCAAGACATGGGGACTGAGAAGGTGGCTCTGGGACTTGTCTCTGGAATGGACCCAAATCCTTGATATGTCCTCATTTTCACATGTCTATGGTCTCACGGGAAGGCAGATCATTCTTATGGTTTGATATCTCCTTTTAAATTACATCTAGAGGCTGGTTGGTTAGCTCAGTTGGTTAGTGTGCAGCCTTATAACACCAAGGTAATGGGTTCAGTTCTCCATACTGGCTAGCCACCAAGAAAGTAAAATTAAATAAATAAATTACATCTAAAAGGAAAGATGTCATCCAAGTTTCAGACAGCACCCTCCTTATGCAGCTCTTTGTATAGCCCTTGAAATCATATTTTTTTACTGTTACAAAAAACTGAAGCAGAGGCTACTTTCCCAAACTCAGTCTATGAGGTCAGCACCATGCTGATACCAAAACCAGATGAAGATACAACAAAAAAAGAAAACTACAGGCCAATATCCTTGATGAATATAGACACAAAAATCCTCAACAAAGTATGAGCAATCAGAATACAGCAACACATCAAAAAAAAAAAAAAAAAAAAAAAGAAATTATACACCGTGATC
>NW_007731160.1:69223-145544 GCF_000696425.1 Galeopterus variegatus
AAAATATGAGCAAACAGAAAACAGCAACACAACAAAAAAAAAAAAAAAAAAAAAGAAATTATACACCGTGATCACGTGAGATTCATCCCAGGATGCAAGGATGGTTCAATATATATGTCAATAAATGTGATACACCACATCAACAAAATCAAGGACCAAAACCATATGGTTATGTTAACAAACATACAGAAAAAACATTCAACAAAATTTAACATTGCTTCATGATAAAGGCTCTCAGAAAATCAGGTACCAAAGGAAACTATCTCAACAAAATAAAAGCCATATGTGACAAACCAATCACCAATATCATCCTGAAAGGATGAACAAAACAAGAACAAGACAAGGATGACCACTCTCACCACTCCTGTTTAATATAGAATTGGAAGTACTAGCCATAGAAATGAGATAAGAGAAAGAAATAAAAGGCATGTAGATTGGAAAGGATGAAGTCAAACTGGTCTGTTTGCAGATGACATGATCCTATATAGAGAAAAACCTAAATAATCTATAAAAAAATCTCTTACAGCTGATTGATAATTTCAGTAATGTTACAAGACACAAATCAATGCCCCCAAATCAGTTGCGTTTATATTCTCCAATAATGAACAAATAGAAAGAGAAATCACGAAAGTAAGCCCATTTACAATAGTCACCAAAAACATAAAATACCAAGGAATCAATTTAAACAAGGATGTGAAAGATCTCTTCAATGAGAACTACAAATTACTGCAGAAAGAAATTAAAGAAAACAAAAAGATGGAAAGTCATTCAGTGCTCTTGGATTGAAAGAATCAACATTGTGAAAATGTCCATACTACCCAAAGTGATCTACAGATTCAATACAATCCACAATAAAATGCCAATGACTTTCTTCACAGAAAAGTAAAAACTACCCTGACATTCATGTGGAACAACAAAACACCACAAATAACCAAAGAAATCTTGAGCAGAAAAAATAAAGCTGGAGGGATAACACTACCTGGCTTCAAATTATACTACAAAGCTATTGTAACCAAAATAGCATGGTACTGGCATAAAAACACTTAGACTAATGGAACAGAATAGAGAACCTAGAAATCAACCCACATGCTTATAGCCAACTGATCTTTGGTAAAGGCAATAAGAATATACATTGGGGAAGTGAGTGCTTCTTCAATAAATGGTGTGGGAAAATTGGACATCCATATGCAGAAGAATTAAACTAGACCTGTACCCCTCACCATATACCAAAATCAACTCAAAATAAATTAAAGTCTTAAGTAGAAGACCCAAAGTCATAAAACTAGAAAAAGAAAATACTCCAGGAAGTAGCACTGGGCAAAGACTTCATGAATAAGACCTCAAAAGCACAACCAACAGAAGAAAAAATAAACAAATGGGATTATATAAAACTAAAAAGCTTCTGCATAGTGAAGGAAACAATCAACAGAACAGAATAACATCCTATGGAATGGGAGAAAATATTTACAAACTATACATTTCACAAGGGATTAATATACAGAATATATAAGGAACTCAAACAACTTCACAGTAAAAACACAAATAATCCAATTAAAAAATGAGCAAAGGAGATGCATAGCCATTTTTCAAAGGAAGATATACAAATGACCAACAGGTGCATGAAAAAATCCTCAGCATTACTAATCATCAGGGAAACGCAAATCAAAACCACACTGAGATATCATCTCACCCCAGTTTGACTGGCCAGTATTAAAAGAAGTGAGAATAACAAATGCTGGTGAGATTGTGGAGAAAGGGGAACCCTCTTACACTGTTGGTGGGAATGTAAAATGTACAGTCATTATGGGAAACAGTATGGCACTTTCTCAAACAACTACAAATAGAACTACTATAAGATCTGGCAGTCCCACTACTGGGTATATACCCAGATAAATGGAAATCATCCTGTCAAAGGGATACCCAAATTCCCATGTTCATTGCAGCTCTGTTTGCAATAGATAAAATATGAAACCAATCTAAGCGTCCATTGATGGACAACTGGATAAGGAGAATGTGGTATATATACACAATGGAATACTACTCAGCCAAAAAAAGAATGAAATTCTGCCCTTCACAGCAGCATGGATGACCTTGGAGGAAATTATGTTAAGTGAAATAAGCCAGACACCGAAAGAGAAATGCCACTTGTCCTCACTCATAACAGGGTGCTAAGAAAGAAGGAAAGAAAGAAAGGAAGGAAGAAAGGACCATAATAATATGTTGATCTTTCAGAAGAAGAGAACAAATCTATGGTTACTAGAGGTGGGATGGGAGGAGAGGAAGGGGCATTGAGGAGAGATTGGGTAAGGGGCATAAAGCATAATTATGATTTGTGATAATGTATATGCTAATAATATTGATTTGATCATCACATATTGTACACAAGTGATGGTAATAAATGCTGTACCCCCAAAATATGTAAAATCAATTATTCTTCAATAAAAATAAAATAAAATAAAAAATAAACATTTTAAAAAATACAGTATTCTTTATTCTATATTTTCCCCTGTGACTTTTATACTTTCTCTACCCTCAAGTGACTACATTTCATTCCAATGGAAATTCTTGGTTACTGAGTAAAGCATCTGAAATGTCCTCTGTTCTAACTGAGCAGCAAGAAACCATAATTTGGCTTCTCTGCTTCCAGTTTTGCCACGGTCATTTCAGTAGACCACAGTTCTGGTGGCTCGGGCAGCGCACGGGTAAAATTATACCAGGTTCCCTGAATGATGTCACTCCATCATTGCTCATTTGTGCCTAAGTTGGTGTCATTACTCAAATCACTTGAGGGACATTTTGGGAAAGAAAAATATTTTTTGACACCCTCTTCAGAAGTTTAATAGGCCTCTGGTGGGGATTAGAAACCTGTGTTTATCAGAAATTACCCAGGTGATTCTGATAATCAATCAACTTTGGGAAGAACAATTTTAAACAACTGAAATATTTGGCTTATGTTTGAATTATCAAAACTAACCATCCCCAAAGAATTGACCAGGCAAATAACTCCCACTAGCAGAAGCATTGCTACTTGTTTTAAAGCTACCCTAAAACTAGAATAAAGCAGCTACACATATACATGTATGTGTATGTGTGTGTGTGTGTGTGTGTGTGTGTGTGTGTATAATGCAATATTATGGCTTCTTCCAGGCTTTCCTAGTCATATAATTTGAGAATTATAATTTTAATAAGTCCATCAAAAATTATGCTTTCTTCTCAGCTTTGGCAAGTATAAACTCAGGAGCCAAAAACAAATGTTTGTGATGACAGGCAATGAAAAGTACAATAGCCAGAACCCAAAGAAATTAAAGGAGAACCAGCCGAGTCCATTTCAGAGGGACACAGTTGAAGTCTGTGTCGTGTTCCTACCCTCCAGGCTCCCCTAGCTCAAAAGGGAAAGCATTGTGTTGGTGGTCAAAGTTTGGTGGTCATAGTTTACTCACTATCATTTGAGTAAGAGTAAATAGTTTTGTTGTGTGTGTACTATCATTGTGTATATAGCTTAACTAGTTAACTTCCTATTAACAACTCATGGAAATCAAAGTTTGGTGGTCATAGTTTACTCACTATCATTTGAGTAAGAGTAAATAGTTTTGTTATGTGTGTACTATCATTGTGTATATAGCTTAACTAGTTAACTTCCTATTAACAACTCATGGAATAGTAGCTTTGAGCAAACAACTTGAAAACCTAAAGATTTATTCGTCACTGACTTTAAAGGTATCCCTAGGAATTTGACCCAAAGCATGTTTGGGGAAATAATTCTCAGTTGATGTGGAGAAGCAAGGATCTTTGTGCAAGTATATTTCTGGCTGATTTTCTACTAAGCAATTCTTTATGAGCAATGATAATAATTAACATTTATTGAACACTTAGTAGGTCTTACTCTCCTAAGTGCTTTTCAACTATTATTTCCTTTAATCCTTACACAACCTTGTGAAATTGAAGTGAAATATTATAAAGTTGTCTACCTATACTACTCACATTTAACCAAATATCTCAGAGGATAAATTTCAAAGCATATAAGAACAGTCTGGGATGAAAGCCACAATTTCCCTCAACTACTTAATCAGTCATACATTTGGGTATGAAGTATAGACTCTACCTTCCTCTCCAGCAGAAGATCTATATACAATTTAGATAGCAAAACCATCATTTAAATTATAAGAACATATTGTTCCACAAGCTGGCTTACCAAATAACTCCCATAGCAGCTGACATCTATGTGAGATGTCTTTTATACATTTTAGGAGATCAGGCACTTCAAATGTAATGTTCATCTACAAATCCTTCTCTTGGACATAGAAGCATTGATCACCATTTCCCTTAATGCCTGATCAATGTTTGAAGACAGGAAGGTTAATGGTTGGGCAGAGGTTAAAAGACTGTGTTAGCATTTTGAGTCGAGTTTCCTTGGCCAAGTCACTAAATTCTCTGTCTTAGCTTGATTATTTGGCTATTTTCATCGTATATTTTCTATTTGTATTTATGTATTTACTATTTGTACTAGGCCTTGTGCTACACACTAGGGGTAAAGTAGTGATCACTTTTTATCCCTAGAATCAGAGCGTATGATCTATGCAGGAGACAGAAATTGAACAAATTAAATCATAAATTAATATGTTACTATAAACACATTAACACATAATTAACATATGACATTAGCAATGTTAAGTGTTATAAAGGAAAAGTATTTGGAGTCCACATTTTAATAGGATTCAAGGAAGGTAACTGTGAGGACAAGAAGGAAACATTCAAACTAAATCAAGAAAATGTGTTCTGGGCAGAAAAAAAGAGCATTGAAAAGGAATATTAGGTGTGAAGGAACTTAGCATTCTGATGGAAACTAAAGAAGGCAAACATAGCAGAGCACAAAAAGCAAGGACAGAGGCATGAGATGGAGTGACTGGATTACATCCTTAGTTTAATTGGCAGGTATTGAAATTTTTACCTCTGTTAAATGAGGACAGTGGTATTAATTTCACAGTTTTTTTCCTACTTATGGAATAATGTGTTAGTGTTTCTGAATATGCTTTATACAAATGTTAAACAAAATAAGGTGTTTTGCTACAAACATTTTTTTTTCTAATTAATTAATAGAGTCTATTCTTTCTTCTGTTTCAAGAATTGTCCAAAGAGGATGAAGGGAGCAGAATGATTTAACATTACACTTCAAGAGAGCTGGAGTTTTTAGTAAACCTAATTCTGATTCATTTACTTCTAAATAATAGATGCTATACAATTTCATGACATACATATTAATTATTCACTTGGGTAATTTAAACTGATTACAAATTGTACTCTATCATATTCTATCAAATTTCAATAAGACTGAAAGGAATCCATTAAATTCCAAATCATTATCATTAGTTTTCATTAAGATGCATGGACACAAAATATATTCCATCTCCTGAAGTCAATGAGTTCCAGGATCCATTTGATCTAATTACTGTGAATATGAGCCAGGTCTTGGCTTGTGCCTTTCATAAATAACAATGGCTTTTAGATCAGAAGGCCAGCCTATAAATATAAATATTGTTGGAGAAGTATTGTGTTATAATTACTATTTTTAGCACCCTTTATTGAGATGTAATTGAAATATAACAAACTTCATATATTTAAAGTGTTTAATTTGATGAGTTTAGACATAAGTATACATCTGTGAGAAAATCACCAAAATCAAGATAATAAACATCTCCATCACCCTAAAAGTTTCTTAGTAGCTTTTTGAGATATGCCTGTCCCACGTTGTCCTATTGTCATGGCTCCTGAAACCCCCAACACACATACAAATCCACAGACCACCATTGATCTACTTTCTGTCACTACAGATTAGACTGCATTTTCTAAAGTTTTATATAAACAGCATCATAAAGTGCACCCATTTTTCATCTGTCTTTTTTCATTCAGCATAATTATTTTGATGTCTTCAATGTTGATGTGTGCCTTGATAGTCCATTTCTTTTATTTGCTGAGCATTATTTTATTGTATGGATATGCCACAATTTGTTTATCCATCTACCTGTTGGTGCATATCTTGGTTGTCCCCAGTGTTTGGCTATTGCAAAGAAAACTGTTCTGAACATCTGTGTGTAAGTTTTCATATAGATGTATGCTTTTATTTCTCTTGGATAAAAACCTAGGAGCAGAATGAATAAATATTACTATAGGTAAGTGTCTAACTTTTTTTTTATTATGGTAAAATATATGAACAAGCTTTATTATCTTAATTATTTTTAAGTCTACAGTTCAGTGGCAATACATACATTCAGACTGTTGTGCAACCATCACCAACATCCATCTTCAGAGCTTTTTCATCCTCCTAAACTGAAACTTTGCACTCATTAACTATAACTCCCCATTCCTCTTTTCCTGCCCCCAGCAGCTGGCAACCAACATTCTACTTTCTGTCACTGTGAACTTGACTACCCTAGGTATTTAATATAAGTGAAAGCATACAATATTTGTCATTTTGTGTCAGACTTATTTCACTTAGAAAAGTGCTTCAAGATTTATCCACATTGTAGCATGTGTGAACATTTTATTTCTTTTTAAGGCTGAGTAATATTCCATTTCATGTGTATACCATATATCGTTTATCCACTTATCTGTCAATGAACGTTTGAGCTGTTTCCATCTTTTGGCTGTGGTGAACACTGCTGCTATCAACATCAATGTAAAAATGTCTGTTTCAGTCCCTGCATTCAGTTCTTTCGTTTATAAAACCAAAAGTGGAATTGCTGGATCATATGGATCAAATTTACTTTTCTGAGGAACCACCATTCTGTTTTCCACAGCAGCTGCACCATTTTACATTCCCACTAGCAATGTACAAAGGTCCCAATTTCTCCAGAATTTCTAACTTTTCAAGAAACTGTCAAACTGTTTTCTAAAGTGGTTTTATTTTTATACATTTCCACAAGCATTTCCTTTCTTTGTATCAACATAAACATTTAATATGTAAGTCTTTTTCATTTGAGCAATTCTAATAGGTGTGTAGTGGTATTTCACGGTGGTTTTAATTAGCATTTCCCTAGAGACTAATTATGTTGAGCACCTCATGTATTCATTTGTGCAGTAAGTTGACATAATCATAAGGGTCACACTTTGTTTTCCATTTCTCAGGAATCTTTGTCCTTAGTTGCCTGATATCCAGCATCTTGAAAATCATTGTTTCATATATTTCGTCTGTTTTTTAAATATATGGTGGTTTTAGGAAAGAGGATAAATCTGGTACCTGTTACTTCATCCTGGCCATAAGTGGAAGTCTGGATTTTCTATATTTCAGCCAAGGTTATTATTATCTAAAAGCTTAAAACTAACATAACTAGCAGGTTCCCTCATCCTGGCCTTTTAAATGTATTCTTGAATCATTCTATATACATATTGTCACATCTTTTTAAAGCAGAACTCACTGTTTTGTACTTTTATTGTTTTTTTTTAAAAGTGCAAAGCCAGGTGTTGACTTACAAATTCACTGGGCAAAAAAAATGCATAAATATCATATAGAGACATAAATGTCCTATAAATGCTTCATATGACATTATAAGCCAGGAGTCAGACAGATGCAAACATTTAGCGACCTGACTTTAAAATGATTGTTCACTTACATGTTCTCTGCACTGTGTTAGGCACTTGGAAAACAGCAGTGAAAAAAATGAAACCAAACCAAACAAAAAAGGTTTCTGCCATTCTCGACTTTACATTTTAGTGAAAGGAAACAAGAATAACAGGCATTCAAATACATAAACATGATTGTTAGATAAGCAGTAAAAGAAAATAAGACAGTAACGAAGCAAAAATGAGTTGACAGTAAGAATGGGGTGACTTTACATGGGGTACTTAAATAATTCCTAAGACCTAAAGGATGGGAGGAACCAGCCTTGTGAAGATGTAGCAGAAAAACAAATGTCTAAGGAGTGAGCAACTTGGCATGTTCAAGGAGGAGAAAGGACAATGGTGGAAGAATAAAGAGTAACTGGGAGGGGTTCTCAGGTGAGGAAGGATATCTGGGAATAGGAAATTTCTCTAAATTTGATGGAAAATCACTGGGGGTTTTTAATCAATGGAGTGACAATAACTTCTTATACAACCTATGTCTTTCTTTTCTTCCTTTTTAAGATCATTCCAGCTTCTATGTAAAAAGTGAGCAATAGAGAGGCAAAAATAATAAATAAAAGAATAACAAAAACAGGAGTAAAGGTTACTTTGTAGGCTATTGCAGTGTCCTTTGAGAAATGATAATAAAATAATATAAATGAATAAAGCTGATTGGATATAATCAAAAGAAATGGGTGTGATCCTTAGCAAACTGCAGAATATGTTTCCTAAGTATAGAGGATGGTTGCCACTCAGTTCTAGCCAATTGTTGCCACTTTAAATGTAGGCACAACGTGGCCAGCAGGTGTAATCCTTAAAGGTCTAGACGTCCATCCAGTTGTTTGTGATATCCTAATCTTAAAATACTGTATCAGATGCTTCAAAATGTCGACAGGTTAGATTAATTCTGTGTGCCAGCAGTTTGTGGTCCCTAATACCAGCTAACAATATGTAAGAGGTTGAAGGCAAGGTGTAGACACCTGGGAAAAAAAATTGACTGAATGTCAAGTGTTGTGATTTCCAGATTCAAAGCTGGCCACAAGAAGAAGGGGTCAGAAATGGCTTCAAGGAAGAGGTGGAATTTGTGCTGGTCCTGAAGGCTATGTGATCTATAGAAGGAAGAGCATTTCAGGGAGAAGGGTTGGTATGAGCCAAGGCAATGAGTCTGCAAGCTCAAGAGAGGTTAGGAGAAGATGAGTTGATTGGCCACAGCATCAGAAATTTAGTCATGGCATAGAAGTAAATCAAGCTGGAAAGGTAGACTGGGGTCAAATACGTTAATTTGGGTAGCTCTGGAATTTGATCCAGAATTTGCAATCATACCTGATATTTTCTGTTGTAATATGGTCAGGGAGATGTGGCTCAACAGTCGTGCTGTATTATCAGCCACTCTGTTCAGTGTACACACTAGCTGCATAAAGGGGAAGAGAGAACTTAAGAGAAAAATTGAGTTGGCATCTTCAGTGGACATTCTTACACAGGCATAATTTCTGGGCATGCATTTTCATAAATAAACATTTTTTTTTCTTTCTTGAGTGCCAGGAGAATGTCTCTCCTTTATATAGGTGCCATGATGATAAATATCCCAAAGTGCCTCATTATAGACAAATCTAATCCCCTTTTCAAAAACTTAGCAAAGAAAACTTCAAGGGCTAGAAAAACCCTTGAATCTTCGAATCCCCTTGTCCCAGTAGCATTTATGAGCAGGAGTAAGTGACGGGGACCTAAAAGAGGCATTTTATTCAGGATTCAGTCACCCTTGTCTGCATGCAAAGATGAAAGCTGTTCATATGATGATATTTCTTTTAAACAGCATAGATCTGCCCAGCACTGAGTCCTACTGGTCACGGGATGCTGGGCAAATTGTAGGTGGCACTGAAGGCTAACAATTTTGGTGGTTGCTGCCCACAGCAAAACCCAGTTTGTCTTAGATAGTGAGGCTGCCTGAGTCAAGCTCCCAAAATTATTGGGTTATGTCAGGTCCCATCACGCTCACTGATTTGACTGATAAGATACTGCCAAAATCCATTCCATCTCCCTCCAACTCCCTTTGCTCAGAGTATAAAGTAGGTGATCAGCCTTGAGAAGCTGCAACTGAGTCACTGTCAGGGGGTGTTGGGGGAGGATAATAGTCACAGATAGTCACCTAGCTACATTCTCTTAGCCATGTAAGGCTTTGAAAGATAGGTGCCATGAGATATAAAGAATATAAATACATTGGTGCATTACTTCAGATACTCTTGACTCCTACTACTTGTAACTAAATGGTAGATTGTGCACAGTGGGGATTGGCCTTTTAAATGAAGATGCTGCAAATGCCATTCCCTCTGTCATGGTCACTTGCTAATCCCCTGTAACTAGATCTTTGGCTAATGAAGCTTCTACAAGAATGCAGGAGGCCAGTGTTAGAATAAGAAGTAGGCAGAGCAAAACACTTATGTAGGAAGGCCATCAACAGAAAATACCAGGGAAGACATGAGAGAGAGGAAGACAGAGCAGGGAAGTGCACCAATAATTTTGTTCTTAAATGATCTGCACGTGCCTGTGGGCATGATTCTAGGAGTTTGTGTCCAGCCTTTGCAGAGATAATTGAGAAGAGTCCTGGGGAAGCTGGAATGTCATCCTTTGAAGGCACTTTTCAATATCTGTCCCAGTGCTATAAAAACAGGGAGGTTCTACAGTTGCCCGTCCATGCTATACATGAAATCCTCACATGAACTACCCCTGAATCCTTCACCTGGCAGAAATGTGTTAGTCTAAAGTCTCTATTTTACTCTCTCCTTGTGGTAGGAAGAATAATGCCTCTGCCCCAGTGATGTCCACATCCAACTCCTGGAACCTGTGAATATGTCTATCACATGGTCTGCTAATATGATGCTGTGTGTCTTCTGGGTTTCATCCACATTCCTCGCTCTCAGCTCCTGTGAGTCTTGTTATTTCCTAAGTGACTAGAGCAATCAGAATATCTTCTGTTAAAGTATTTGGCTTTTTGTCATTGGTTCTTGATAGCTTCTGAGCCATAAAGGGGAAAGACTGTCTCCTGTATTTACAACAAGCCCTTTCAGACTCACCTGAGCTTATGTTAATGAGGTGATTTATGGAAAGCCCCTAGATGTCACAGGATGGGGGACTGGTTGCCAGGGGAACCAGCCACTTGCTTAGAGGGTTGGAACTTCCAGCCCCACTCCCCAACCCACAAGGAGGGGAGAGGGGCTGAAGGTTAATTTGATAACCAATGGCCAATGATTTAATCAATCATGCCTACCTAACAAGACCCCCATAAAAACCCAAAAGGACTGGGTTCAGGGAACTTGTGGTAGGGAACACATGTGGGCTTACACATCCATTGTGCACCCCAACTCCACAGCAACAGAAGCTCCTGCTGCTCTGGGACCTTCCAGACCTCACCCTGTGTATTTCTTCACCTGGCTATTGATATGTATTCTTTAAAATATCCTTTG
Organism: Galeopterus variegatus; assembly: GCF_000696425.1. Lineage (NCBI taxonomy): Eukaryota > Metazoa > Chordata > Mammalia > Dermoptera > Cynocephalidae > Galeopterus > Galeopterus variegatus. Next base: position 80,281 of record NW_007731160.1, read on the forward strand.
TAATAAATAGGTAAACATAAGTAAGTGTTCCCCTAATTTCTGTGAGCCACTCCAGCAAATTAATCAAACCCAAGGAGAGGGTGGCAGGAACCCCAATTTATAGTCAGTTGGTCAGAAGCACAGGCCAAATAGTGTGGGGCCTGTGATTGGCATCTGAACATGGGGGGAGGTAGTCTTGGGGACTGTGCCCTTAACCTGTGGGATCTGACACTATCTCCAGGCAGGTAGTGTAGGAATTGAATTGGATGACACCCAGATGGTATCCACTGCAGAAATGTTTGCTTCTTTGCTGGTGGGGAGAAATCCATGCATATCTAGAATCAGAAGTGTATTGTGATAGTAGGGAAAACCGAATTTGTTTGGTTTTTTTTCCCACTCACATGGCAAGGAGCGATTATGATTATAGGTGGGATTAAGGTTGCTAATCAGCTCACATTGAGATGGGGAGATTATCCTAGATGATCCATGTGAACTCAATGTAATTAAAAGTGTCCGCTTTAGTGGAAAAAGGAGGGAGAAGAGAGAAGGTAACAGTGATGGAATGTGAGAAAGACTGAACCAGCTATTGCTGGGCTTGAAAGACGGGCAGGGGTCACGGGCCAAAGAACAGGGATGGACTCTAAAGGTTGGAAATGGAAAGAAAACCGATTCTTCCCTAGAACCTTCAGGAAAAAGCATAGCTCTGCCAACACCTTGATTTAGCCCAGTGAGACCCATTTCACCTTCTGACCTCCAGAAATATAAGATGGTAATTGTATGTTGTTTTAAGCCACTAAGTCTGTAGTAATTTGTTACAGCAGCCATAGAAAATCGATCTACTCCTGCTCCTACTCATGAGCATCTGCGTTACTGTAAACATAGAACCCCCCTACCCAATTATACATTATAGAACTAACTTTGTTTTCCCTTTGTGCTAGCCCTTAGTGATCAACTGAGATTGTATCACAAGCAGCTGACCACCACATCCTGTCTCCCCCAATATATTTCTCAAAGATAGCGTCACAGAATGGAAACCGGAGGAGACCTTGGTACCACAGATAATGTCTGAAAGCAGCTGTCCTTCAGGCTTGAAGACTCTACACCCTGTCTCCCTGATATATCATGGAGGCAACTTGGACTTTACTCTCTGTCTTCCAGTCGACGTCTTCTGAAGTAAAAAGCCTTTAAGTTCTATCTGGTGGGTGTGATTAGTGATCCTATAGCAGCAGGCACTTGGACCCACATGGGTCAAAGATTGCCTTGACTAAGTTGGCCTCTCACCTATTGGCTGATGGTGAAGGGGAATCCTATGGGACTCGTTTGTTCCATTATGACGTCAGATTATTGTGGTGAGTTTCCTGGATCAGAGGCAGTTCTGGGAACAATGTTCAATAACCACTTGGATAAAGTCATAGGAAAATGATGTCTAACAAATAGCCTTTTCCACTCGTGTCCTGCTGTCTCACACAGCCTAGTCCCATAGTCACACTGAGCTGTTACTTTGTGACCATGTCACATGTCATCACACTCTGCATCTCTATTCATGCTGTCGTCTTTGCCTGGAAGGATCGCCAACCCACCCAATAACTATTGGGGCAAACAACTGGAAGGTTCACCCCAATAGTTACTCCTCTGTGCCCAGTAATCAATCTTCTATTTGTCCTTGAAGGCCCAGTTCAAACACATGATCTCTCATCTTGGGAAAAATGTACTTTTCTTGGCATGATGCTGATGCCATCATGTACGTGATCAGCTTGCTTTACTTTGGTCTGCTTGGCTTGGTTTGGTTTCCTTTCCTTTGCTGCATAGCGGGATGGCATATATTACCCCTCTCTCCTGGGGAATGCTTAAGTATTAAGCCTTCCCTGACCTAGATAAGAGAGCACTAGCTTTTCAGGCTTTGGGATAAATAAGTCTGTTGTAAATAAGACAAAAAGAGGATGTGAGGAGAGACCACCCTGAAAGAAGCAAGAAGGGGAGTAAGATTTCCCCAGAACTGAAAAGAGACTGGAGGAGAGAAGTCGTCAGAGCCATTTGAACAAGCTGTCCCACAAGGGAGTGGGCCTGCCACCCTGGGCTGTGCGTGGGGTGCCTTGTGTGTCTGATGAGTCAGGCCTGCCTGCTACAGAATTAGAAAGTCTGAAGCTCTTTGAGCTGGGACCAGTGGTCAATGATATGTCCATATAACACATATGTTTTGTAAGTCTTGTTTATAGTTTTCTCTTTTATTGTATTATATTTGGTTGACTATGTGGTTAGTATTGTGTGCAATTTACTTCTATGTGAAAAACCACCTTAGTATAGTAATACACTAGGCAACACTGTCCCACCAAGTGGCAAGCAGTGCTAAGTGCTACAGAAAGAACATACAGGTTGAGCATCCAGAATCTCTTATCCAAAATGCTTGGGACCAGAAGTGTTTCGAAGTTCAGATCTTTTCAGATTTTGGAATATTTCCATAAACATAATCTTGGGAATGGGACCCAAGTCTAAACATGAAATTTATTTATGTTTCATATACACCTTATACACATAGCCTAAAGGTAGTTTTATATTATTTACTTATTTATTTATTTAATGGAGGTTTGACCTTGGTGTTATAACACTGTACTCTTACCAACTGAACTAAGTGGCTAGCCCTATACAGTATTTCTAATAATTCTGTGCATGAAATACAGTTTGTACACACTGAGCCATCAGAAATCAAAGATGTCACTATCTCAGTCACCCCCCGAGGATAATCTATGTTTGTTTGGCATCACCATCATTTCTGATTCAATTTATGTGCTGCTGATAAGCAATCATTTTCTTATACTCATTCACACATAAGTACTTAACAGTTAAAAAAAATGACATACTACTAATATATTGTGCAAAGATCATGTTTTCAGAGTAACTAAGCAGTGTAGCAGCATCACCACAATACCACAACACACAATAGCAGGCTTTCGTCTCCACCTACAGTGCCGTATGATTAGGGATGCTTAACCTGTCAGGTGTGTTGTAGACATTGAACAATGATCTGGCAACCATGTATAAAAAACTGTACAATTGAAGCATACTTTATCTCAAAATTGTTTAAGTTAAGGCTTGCTTTCAGGTTTCCTAGACAGGTTAGCTGGTTAGCTCAATTGGGTTGGTTAGAGAGCAGTGTTCACCAAGGGTTTGGATCCCCTTACTGGCCAGCTGCCAAAAAAGAAAAAACATTAAAAAAAAAAAAAAAGATTTCCTGGACAGGGTTCACCTCTTTAGTTGATTGATCAGAAATGTTTTCCCTGCAGTGAGACCTATATGGGACTGAGACATGAGAATTATGCACCACAGTTTCTAGATGTTCAGCTTCTTAGTGCTCTAGCAATTACCATATAAATGACCTTTTCTAGGTGAGGAAGGCACTTCCATCACTCAATGTCGAGTATAACTTAAAGTTCATTCACTTAACCTTCTCCTCCATGTACTAATTGGGCAATTATGAGCAAGTGACACCAATCTCCACCGCAGGGCAGGAGGGAGTGAAGAATCAGTTCAAATCAATGGCTTCTGCTCCATTAAGTTGAACGTGCTTTACTACATGTTATAGGAACATATTCTGGAGTCAGTAGAACAACAGGTGCATTTATATACATTGCTCAAATGCCACAGGTAATATACAAGGGAAATGGAGGATTGTATGAGCCTTTCATTTATTTGAGAAGAGAGAGAACATATATTTAATAGCTTGAAAATAATGACCAAAGTATTGATGAATTATTAAAACATGTGCCCAGGAAATATGTAACCTGGCAGAGTTTACTAAGGTGATTTGATCTAAATACTTTGCACGTGTCATTTAAAAAATAGATCTGGTCTCCTCCCTTCCTAAAAGACCCTGTCCACTGTCATAGATGGAGATGTTCTCCTCCTGGGTATGAGATTTGACTGTCATCAAGCTGAAGTATAATCTACATGCTGTCAACCAGACTGAACACTTAGAGAGAAAATATTTTATCACAAATTGCTGAATACCGAAGCAAAGTCTAATATGTAGTAGGCACTCAAAAAAGATTAGACAAATAAGCAAATGCATAAATGAAACATGAATAAATTAAAATTCCAAATTCACATACAAGACCATTGGGATGATATTTATAGTGTTGTATTCACCTTATGAAAGAAGGCTTTATGCAATAGATTTTACTATTGCATTCCTTTGAATTGTGGATCTCAAACTTTATTAGGTATACTAATTATATAGGAACCTTGCACAAAATTTACACTCCTGCAATCTCAGAAATTATGATGTCAGTAGGAATGAATTGGGCCCCAAGAATCTGCATTTGATTAATGCAATCCAATGTCTGATAAACAATTTGAGAAACAATGTTGTAAGTAGCAGGTTCTCCTGTGGTGTATTTGATTGAATATTCAGGTTATGATTCACTTTTTAGAAATGTATCTATTATATACAGTGAAGTAATGATCACCAGAACGTCTTAATGAACATCTTAATTGAATAAATCGTGGTGTAGTGCAGTGCTTCTGAAACTTTAGTGTGTGTATGAATCACTGGGGGTCTTGTTAAAATACAGATTTTTCTCAGTGAATCTGAGGGGAGCCTGAGATTCTGTGTTCTGATGCTGATGCCACTAGTCTGTGCAACACACTTTGACTAGCAAACATACACTGAATCTCTCCCAAATTGTGACACATGATATACAAACCTTGCAAGATACACCTCACCGAAAGTATTCCTTGGACAAAAAAACATTTTCAGTACTGTATGCTATAGTTCACTTTTGAAAATATTGCAATACACTATTGTATATATATTGAAAGTTGTGACCAAAATACATATAATTAAGTGAATGAAGCCCATCCGAAAAGGCCACAAACTGTGTTATTCCAACTGTGTGACATTCTTTAAAAGTCAGAACAATGGAGTCAGTAAAAAGACCATTGGTTGCCAGGGGTTAGGGGAGAGGAAGGAATGAATAGAAGAAGCACAGAGGATTTTTAGAGCAGTAAGACTAGTCTTTATGACACTGTACTGATGGATACATGTCACTATACATTTGTCAAAATGCATAGAATGTACAACTCCAAGAGTGAACCCTGATGTAAACTGTGAACGTTGGTGATCATGACTCATCAGTGCAAGTTACCTGATTGTAACAAACGTACCTGCTCTGGTGGTGGATGTTAATAGTGGGAAAAGACGTGCTTGTGTGAGAACAAGGAGTATACAGGAGCTCCCTATACCTTCCTGTCAATTTTTCTGTGAATCTAAAACGGCTCTAAAAAAAATTAAAATCTTTAAAAAAATTCTGACAAGTTATATGATAAAATGATCATACAATGGTCAACAATACATTTCCACAAATTTTAAATTCACCAAGCTTTTTAAAGCAACACTATTAACTTCCTAGAGAATTGGCATTGCCTGTTACACAGGACATCTCCTGTGCCACCCAGAGCCTCACAGCTGTACCTCCTCCAGCCACTGCTACAGCAATTACTGCCTCTGATTGGCTTCCCAGAGGTGCACCTCCACAGCTCCTAGCTCCAGGTCTGCATAGTAGTGTCCCTTCTCACTTCCTGCCCTGAGGCTCCTTTAATGCCTCTGCAAGGGACCCAGGTGGAACTTACTTAGTCCTCAGCACAGGCAACCCAGAGGTGTGCCGTCAGTACTATGGAACCAAAGGGGGATGGATAAAAGTGTTCTCCTTTCATCCTCAGGTAGACGGTTCTCAGACATATTTAATTAGACTCCTCAGAAGGTTCCAGGGGGTCAACCACCAGACACCTGTAAGGGTGGACAACTTGGTAACACATCTTTGTTCCCTCCTCTGTAATGCTACCGTTTCCCTCATTCTGATTCTCAGGAATCACTTTCCAGGTAAAATGGCATAAAATGTGTCTAGTCTGAATTTAGCTGGGCAGTTTATATAAAATATGCCCATGATTTCAATGACTTTGTACACAAAAAAGAACATAGTTCATAATAATTTGTTATATTGATTACATATTGAATAACATTTTTGATATATGTGATTAAATAAAATATATTATTCAAATTAAAATTTTTCCTATTTCTTTTTACATTTTTTAAAACATAGCTACTAGAAATTTAAAATTAGAAATATGGTTCACTTTTCTACTGAACAGTGCTGTCTTCAACTCTGTGGAGACATCCTCGTCCTTCCGATAAATTTCCACTCCCTTTTATTTAGGTTACACATGTTTAAGGTACTTGGAACCAAAGGAACCAGCAAATCTACTAGGACAATAGATAGGAGGTGATTATATAATTTTTCATTTTATCTCTACAATGCTCATTCAGTTAGTGTTAACTGAGAAGTCAAGACCTACAAAGATAAATGATAACTCACGGTAGTTCTCTAGGTCAGTGGTTCTCAACTCTGTGTTCAATTTAGACCTATATGGGGAGCTTTTTAAAACATTCTGGTGATGGGGCCTCACCACAGACCAAAGAATCAGGGTCTGATTCTTTGTGGATAGGCCCAGCTATGGTTATTTTTTAGGAACTTCTCAGGTGATTATAATGAATAGCAGGTAAAGAATCACTAGCACATTTTATCAACATCAAATTAGGGAAAATATGACAATTAACGAAAAACTATGAGAGTATCATTACCTGTCACATAGGTACTTCTGAACATCTAAGACTATTACATTTTTCTCAGTTCCTGTGTAATTCTATTCAATATGGATCAACAAAATTGACTTGCTTGCCCAGCTCATAACTTGTTGACGTTCTGTGGGCTTTAAAAATAAACTTTATTTTCTCCTGAGTGTAGAGAGGAGAACGTTTCTCAAACCCCTGTCTCCGTGGCCCAGGTTATTTATTTATTTATTATTATTATAATTATTAAAAGTACAATATAAAATTGTTCCATCTTTATAAAGTCTGAATAGTTCTTAATCTGGTTGAAAATTGTCAGGAAAGGGGAGATGTGGAAACACCAACAATTTTACTATGTTAATAAGCCCGAAGTTCCATTTTCCTTTACGTACATAGCTTTCACATGGTTATTAAATGTACAGAATTTAGAATTATTTTATGACCAGAAGGTGCTTTAGAGACATTGATAGCATACTTCTTTAAAGAAGTGCTTCTCCAGTTTTGAAATGTGTATGAATCAGCTGGAGCTCATATTAAAATACAGATTTTGATTAAGTAGGTCTGAAATTTGGCCTGAGATTTTGCTTGTCCAACAGGCTCCCAGGAGATGTGGAAGCTACTGGCCCCCAAACAACAAATTTAGGTGTAAGGGTTTAAAGCCTGAGGTATCCATTAAAATTAAAACTACCAGAATCCAGATTCCATCTTCACAAGTCAGTGACCTTGGATAAGTTAGTTAATCTCCCAGATCTTGGTTTCCTTGTTTCTAAAACAAAACAGTAGTAGCTACCATAAGAATTAAAATAGGTACTTTATGTATCACAGTTAGGATTTTGGTGCTATAGTATGTACCTGATGAAGGTTACTTTATTTCATTTTTACTATAATTATGGACAAGTTCAATCCCTACTTTTTCAATTGTTAAAGTGTGACCCAAAGAAGGAAAACAATTTGAGACCAGAATTTCAACCCAGATTTCAAAACTCAATTCATTATTTATTCCTTTGCAGTAGCATTCCAGTTGCTTCTAAATCACTGTGGATATTTGTCTACTATTATCTTTGTTGTATTTTAAGGAAATTATTACTTGTGGTGGTTTAAAATATGACCCAAAATCCTTTAGCACTTCATTCAAAAGGCATAACTGATTATCCTCCCTTTAAGAGTGTGCTGGAATTAGTGACATTTTCTAACGAATACAACAATGCATAAATGGCAGTGGCTGACTCCTGAGACTAGGTCATAAAAGGCACTCTCGCCTCCTTTTTGCTATCCATTACATCACCCATTCTGGGAGAGGTTGGCTGCCATGTTAGGGGACACTCAAGCAGTCCACTGGAGAGGTCCACATGTCAAGCAACTGATGCCTCCTCCCAACAGATGGCAAGGAAAGGAGTCTTCCCACCAACAGCCACAAGGGGGAGCGATGTTGAAATCATATCCTCTCACTCTGGTCAAGCCTGCACACTTAATACAGCCCCAGGGGACATCTTCATTGCCACCTACTGAGAGACCCTAAGCCAGAACCACCCAGTTAAGCTTCTCCTGAATTCTTTACCCATAGAAACTGAGGTAATAATTGCTCCTTTTTTTAAGCTATTAATTTTTTTGTTAATTTGTTGTGCAGCAAGAGATAACTAATACATTATTTATTTATAGGCTGTTACATGAAAATTATAGGAGGCTATTGTTTTGAAAAAGGTTTCTGCATTAGGCCCCAAAGACCAGACTAAAAATCAAAATGGAGTCACCCCTGCCAAATTTCAGGGCACCTAGTTGTAGTCTGACCTGAGAAATCAGGAGAAAGAGATAACAGCCAATTTCCTGAACAAGGTCAGTTTAAATCTTCAATAGATATGATAATGAAGTTCCTTCTACTTTAAACCTCACACAAAAGACATAGCTTGAAGTAACTTGATGTTAACTACTCAAGTTATTTTTCTCTTATTCTGTTCTTCTGTTTCCCACCTTACAAGGAAAGTAATTTTGAAATGACCAATCTACCTTTTGTTCTTTGTTTCTGCTTTCTTCAGCATTTTGTTTGTTTCTTTTGTTTTGTTTTGTTTTTTGTTTTTGTTGTTGTTTATCAGTCTCTTCTGCTAAGCTAATTGGAACACTTATTTAATTTTATGGAATCATGTCTTGTCCTATCCTAGAATCACAATAAAGCCAATAGAGATCTTTAACTAACTTTGTTGTAATTTTGTCCTTTGACAGTGTGTGCTCTAATAGACTGAAAGCATAGTACTTGCTGAAGCATGTCTTAATCCATTTGTTCATTAAATTACTCTCCCTCACACCCATCCATCTTCTTATCAAATATCTATTGAGAACCTACAATATACTAGGTGATGCTTCTAGACGTTAGGGATACAGTGGTTGAGCACGGCACAGCTCACAGGTCTTATTTAAGGAACTTACCTTCAAGGCAAGGAGAGAAATAGTATCCAGTAAATAACTGATAAAGGACTTGAAGTAGGGGCTGGCCAGTTATTTCAAGTAAAATGAAATCTTAGCTATTATTGTTTTAAAGATATGCTAATTTCACTGATTTGATCCTACTGAGCCAAACTGTATTTATTCCCTCCTTGACTTCCAGGTAAGCAAGAAAGTCTAAGGCAGAGTCCCAAGCTTGTGATGATGTTGTCCAGAGATTTTTGTTTTGTTTTGATTTTTAGGGATTGTGGTATTTTAATTTTTTTAAAGTCCCTGACATTTAGAGAAATCTACTTAAATTATTACAAATGAAATAATATAGGTGGACTTTGCTTCAAAATAATCAAGGCAGAGGGGCAGAAGAAGGCAAGAAAGATCATGAGTTGACAAGTTTTCAAGCTCGGTGATGAGTATAGGTGGGAAAGATGACTTTCTTCTACCCATTCTATTTTCCAGGCTGAGGCTCCCATAATAAAAGACAGATTAACAAGAGAAAAAATTATACATATTTTTAGTATAAATTTTACATGACACAGGAATAAGTATATGAAGACCCAAAGAAACAAAATTCTTTTTCTGAGTGTTTTTTAAAAAAATTTATTTTTATTTTTTTATTTTTTTTTTGGTTTAATGAAGAGGGAATAGTGATGGAGAAATACAACATGGCAAAAAGGGTATGATCTAATGATAGTAAAATGGAGAGAACTTAGCAAGGCCTGTTCAGATTCTTCTCTGTGTCTCTGCCTCTTTGGAGATAAGAATGTTCCTTTTCTCCAGTTAGAGGGAAAGCATCTCTCACATGAGGGCTGCATGGTCTGCTTTAGGGGAAGGCCAGAATTTTTCCTTCTGAAAATCCTTCTGAGATGTGAGGTGTTATGACCCACGTCAGCGGAGAAGGGAGGAAGGAAATCAGAAAGACCTTCCTGTTTCTGCCATTTTCTCAAAGTTCTTTAGCTTAAAATATTCAATATGTCAATGTGAGGTGGCATATTTTGGAGTAGCATGTCCCAAACCCCATCATAGGTATATGAGGTTTCATTAAATACTATTTTCTACTTTTACATGTGTTTGGAATTCTAGTGAACAGTTTTATAAATTAAGAGATCTTCACAGAATTGAAAGATTTCCAGTATTCAAATTCTCTCTAAAACTCCAAGCACCAGGCAACAAAGAATGGCGACTGTCACCTTGAGATAGACAATGAACCATGCTGTCTCAAGTGGATCATGGTCCTCTCTAGTTCCTGCTGTCCTTACTTGAACAGCCTCATTCAAGTGCATTATTTCCCCAGGAGCTCGGTGCATTTGACCTCTGTTGGGACAAGACTTTTCTGAAGTACTGACTAGGAAGCCAAGAGTCAGCTACTATAGTGTCAGGGAAAGAAAATGTAGCCCAAGAAATGGAACTCAGAGGCAGGGTTAATCTGATTCAGCAGTTTAATCTCTTTCTGAGATTAATTCAAAAGCTTTATTTTAGAGGAAAGCTCTCAACTAGGAACCTTCATTTGCAAGACAAAGGACAGAATAAAAATGAGCCACAGACACCCAAATGGCTGATTTGCTTTTTCCTAAGGCTTTTGTGAAAGCTCCAATATAAAATGATACCTTTCCCACTGTTTCTATTACAAATTCACTTAATATTTTAAAATCTCTTTTTAATCCCTCAAGACTGAAGAAAAGAGACTCCCATTATCATACACATAGCTCTCAGTATAAGTAACTGTCTTTTCCTGTTAGAGGTTTGCTTTCAATTGTTAGTCAATTATAGGAATAAATTCTTGGTGTTATTAAATGGATTCCATTTTAGATAAAACAGATTTTGTACTTGCTAAAACCACTGGCATTGAGTGATAGCTATGTAAATGAAAAATAGGAGATAATTACCCTGGCTCTTCTCTCTGCATTAAACTGGAGGGAAAAATGCATGTAAAGACTAAAAATGACCAAAAACTACATCATGGTGGTCAAATACCATGAAAGACATAAAATGCTCACTTAAAATTTAGGCATTTAGTGGAACATGAGCATATCAACTTATAAATGCTTTGAAAAAGAAAACTTGGCACTGAGAGTATCAGAGTAAAGATGTAGCAATTAACTAAGAGTAATAAAGTTTATTTTCTTTTATTTATGGAGAGCTCTTTCATATATGGAGTTTGGATTATGTCCACATTAATATCATTATTTATTATTATTATTGGTAACATTAATATATGTGTTAGGTGCCATTCTAGATGTGCATATGGATCAGCTCATTTAATTCATTTGACAATTGTACAAATCATTTATGATTTTACCTTCTTTCCCAGCATTTTTGTCAGAGAACCAAAGCTATGGGAGGTTAAGACCTTCATTAGTGGTAGAGCTAGCCAGGAGGGGACCAGGATACAATCATAACACACTGGAGCTTTGGCCTGTAGCCACTGCATTCCTTTTCTGAATAAGTATCAAGTCATGAGATTTGAGGGATGTGGAAGACCCTTCCCTTCTCCCTGACTCTGCTTCTGCCATCATTTTCCTGACTGCTCAATGTAACAGGGAAAAACATGTTTATTTGTTCACATTTTCATTTTCTGGCAGTCCCATGGTCTCAAGATAAACACGATGTCACCCAGTAAGTTCCCTGCAAAGGTGACTGAGCCTTGGAGGACAGCTGTGCTCTCCTGCTCTTCCCCCTATGCAGTAAGTGACGAAGATCTGTCCTTAACCAAACTCTAATAAGGCTCCTCTTAACTCTCTTCTCAGTTGGACCCTGTATTTGTCTATGTACTGTTAATTTTAACAAGAACCTTACTGAGTCAGTTAAGCCAGAATGCCCCATCCTCAAAATCTCATCACCCTCAGTATCTATTGGGTTTCTCATCTTCTATTATCTGCCATGCAATGTCTGATCACCATGAACCTGCTTTCAGCAAGAATCCCATTAGGTCAGTTTAGCCAGAATCTCCTCTTATCATTGGAGTTTTCCTAGAATAATTTTCTATCTACTGACTCACACCCTGCTCATTCCCTATAAATTTCCACTTTTTCATATTGGAGTTAGAGGTGAGCCCCATCTTTCTCCCCTATTGCAAAACCTCACTCCAGTGGGCCCTACACCTGTAGTGATGGCCCTGAATAAAGTCTGCCTTCCTGTTTTTTAACAAGTATCTTTGAATACTTTGTTCTTTAAAACAGATCTGAGTTTGCAGATGTAGCTGGAAAGTCAATTGTTGTTAATGCTGAATTTAGGGAAGGGGGAAGGTGCCTTTGATAAAGATCAAAATTGCTAGATGCATTTAGAGTATCTTCCTGGGTCTTAACGTTTTTGGAGTGCAATTTGAGAACCCGTGAAAGCTACTGACTACTACAAACTGTTGCTTTGAATTCCTGGGATTTCTGAGATTCCCAAAGCTCATCCAAAGGATCTCCTAGCAGTCCACAAATGCTTGGTTAAGGATTCTCTCTTGTAACTATACTATAGACAGGGTCCAAAAGGTGACAACCATTTCTAACTGCTGGAGGCACATGGTGTGCCCAGGATCAGATAAAGACAGCTGGATATGAGGCTGGCCCTGCCACTTAACAGCTGTGTGACCTTGGGCAACTTCTTCTACAAACTCCGTTTTCCTCATTTCTAAAGTGGGTTTATTTATTGTTCTTGTATCATAGCTCTTGGGGGAGTTAATTATATTAATTAGTTAATGTTTAGCACACAGGAAATCCTCAATACATATTATCAAAACAGTGAAGATATGGTGATACTGTTACTATTATTTTCACTGTGACTAAAAAACAACCTCAATAAAACCAAAGAAAGGATGAGGAGGAGTTCAGGCACTGGTTGTTTTCTACCTGAGGACAGAATAGTAGGAAACTGGCTTAAATGACTAAGCAGAGTATATTTGCTTTGGGATAAACAAAGGCCCCCGTAACAGCAAGAACTAATGATTTTGAAACTATTTCTTTCTTTCTTTTTTTATTGGTTATGAATATTCATGAGATACAAAGCTGATTGTCACCCCTTCTGCCCATGATGTGAGGGCCAGATTCATACTGGCAGCATACCCATTACCACAAATTGCATTTATACCCCGTGTCCCCAACACAATTATCCCCAACTTCCTTCTCCCTCCCCTTTCCCCCCAACTCCACTTTGTATTCCAAGGTATATTCTCTCGCTCTGCAAGTCCAATGCACCACTGTGGACTTTCTTTCCTTATTTCTCTCTTAGCTCCCACATATGAGTGAGTACGTGCAGTATTTATCCCTCTGTGCTTTGCTTATTTCACTCAATATAAATTTCTCCAAACTCATTTGTGTTGTTGCATTCTTTTTTATGGCAGAGTAGTATTCCATTGTGTATATATACCACAGTTTCCATATCCAATCATCCATCGATGGACATTTAGGTTGCTTCCATGTCTTGGCTATTGTAAACAGAGCTGTGATGAACATGGGAATGCAGGTATCCCTTCAACATGATAATTTCCACTGTTCTGGGTATATACCCAGAAGTGAGATTCCTGGGTCGTATGGAAGATCTATCTGTAGTTGTTTGAGAAACCTCCATACTGTTTTCCGTAGTGGTTGTACTAATTTACATTCCCACCAACAGTGCAGTAGTGTTCCCTTCTCTCCACACCCTCACCAGCATTTGTTATTCACCATCTTTTTGATTATAGCCAGTCTAACTGGGGTGAGGTGGTATCTCAGTGTAGTTTTAATTTGCATTTCCCAGATGACTAGTGATGCTGAGCATTTTTTCATATAACCATTGGCCATTTGTATGTCTTCCTTTGAAAAATGTCTATTCAGCTCCTTTGCCCATTTTTTAATTGGGTTATTTGTTTTTTTTATGGTATAATTGCTTAAGTTCCTTGTATATTATGGATATTAATCCCTTGTTGGATGCATAGTTTGCAAAAATTTTCTCCCACTCTGTAGGTTGTTGTTTTACTCTGTTGATTGTTTCCTTTGCTGTGCAGAAACTTTTTAGTTTGATATAGTCCCATTTGTTTATTTTTTCTTTAACTGCTTGTGCTTTTGAGCTTATGCTCATAAAGTCTGTGCACAGACCTAGTTCTTGAAGCGTCTCACCTATATTTTCCCTTAGTAATTTTACAGTTTCAGGTCTTATACCTAAGTCTTTAACCCATTTTGAGTTGATTTTAGTGTGCGGTGAAAGATGCATCTCTACTTTCATTCTTCTGCATATGGATATCCAGTTCTCACAGACCCACTTGTTGAAGAGGCAGTCTTTTCCCCAATGTAGATTTTTGTTGCATTTGTCCAATAACAGATGGTTGTAAGACTGAAGGGTGATTTCTGGGATCTCAATTCTACTCTACTGGTCTGAATGTCTATTTTTATACCAGTACCATGCTGTCTTGGTTACAATAGCTTTGTAGTAAAATTCAAAGTCAGGTAGTGTTATGCCTCAGGCTTTATTTATTTATTTATTTTTGCTCAGGATTGCTTTGGCTATTTGGGGTCTTTTGTTGTACCATATGAAGAGCAAGATTGTTTTTTTCCATATCTTTGAAGAGTGACATTGATATTTTGATGGGGATTGCATTGAAACTGTAGATCACTTTGGGTTGTAGAGACATTTTCACAACGTTAATTCTTCCAATCCAAGAGCATGGAATATCGTTCTTTTTACATCTTCTTTAATTTCTTTCAGAAGTGGTTTGTAGTTCTCATTGTAGAGGTCTTTCACCTCCTTGGTTAAATTGACCCCTAGCTATTTTATTTTTTTCCTGACAATTGTAAATGGGCTTACTTTCTTTATTTCTCTTTCTGTTAGTTCATTACTTTAGTATATAAATGCAACTGATTTGGGGGCATTTATTTTGTATCCTGCAATGTTACTGAAGTTCCTAACCAGCTCCAGGAGTTTTTTGATAGACTTTAGGTTTTTCTATATAGTATCATGTCATTTGCAAATAGGGAAGGTATGATTTTTTCTTTTGCAATCTGAATTCCTTTTATTTCTTTCTCTTGCCTGCAACACTTGTCAATAACTGCTCTAAATGTGAATGGACTAAACCCCCCATTCAAAAGACACAGACTGACTGATTGGATTAAAAAGTTGGATCCAAGTATATGCTCTTATCAAGAAACCCACCTCACCTGTAGAGACACACACAGACTAAAAGTGAAGGGATGGAAAAAGATATACCATACAAATAGAAACCAAAAATGAGCAGGAGTAGCTATTCTTATATTGGACAAAATAGACTTTAATGCAAAAAACATAAAAAGAGATAAAGCCACTATATAATAATAAAAGGATCTATCCAGCTTGAAGACATAACAATCATAAATATATATGCCCCAAATACTGGTGCACACAGATATATAAAGCAAACACTCTTAGACTTAAAGAAAGAAATAGGCCCTAATATGTTAATAGTGGGCAACCTGAACACCCCTGTCTCAATATGGGATATATCTTCCAGACAACAAGTCAACAAAGAGACACAGGATTTAATCTACACCTTAGACCAACTGGGCCTGGCAGATATATACTGAACATTTCACTCAACAAATAAAGAATATACTTTCTTCTCATCAGCTCATGGAACATTCTCTAGGATAGACCACATATTAGGTCACAAATCTAGTCTCAGCAAAATTTAAAAAATTGAAATCATTCCAAGTGTCTTCAGATCACAATGGAAATTGGAAATTTCAATCAAATTGGAAATTAACAATAAGCAAAACTCTGGAAACTATACAAATACATGGAAACTAACTAATAGGCTCCTGAATAACCTATGGTTCCAAGAAGAAATTAAATAGGAAATCAAAAAATTTCTAGACAATAATGAAAATAAAGATAAATCATACCAAACCTGTGGGATACTGCAAAAGTGGTACTGAGGCAAATTTATTGCAATAAATGCATACATCAAAAGAACAGAAATAGAAAGACTTCAAATAAATGACTTAACACTATGCCTTAAAGAACTTGAATAACAACAATAATCCAAACCTAAAGCTAGTAGATGGAGAGAAATAATTAAGATCAGAGCAGAACTAAATGAAATAAAGACCCCCCAAAAAATAGAAAAGATCAAGAAAAGAAATAGTTGTTTTTTTGAGAAGATAAATAAAATAGAGAAACCATTAGCTAGGTTAACATAAAAAAGAAGAGAGAAGACTCAAATAACAAAAATCAGAAGCAAAAAGGGAGACATTACAACCAATATCACAGAAATACAGAGAATCATTATAAACAAATGTATGACAACAAATATGAAAATCAGGAAGATATGGATAAGTTTCTAGACACACACAAACTACCAAGACTGAACCAAGAAGAGATAGAAAACCTGAACAGACCAATAACAAGCAAGGAGATTGAAGTGGTAATTAGCAATCTTCCAACAAAGAAAAGTCTGGGTCTGGATGGCTTTATCGATGAATTCTATCAATCTTTTAAAGAGGAGTTAATACCAATTCTCTTCAAACTATTCCAAACAATTGAAACAGAAGCTAATGTCTCAAACTCATTCTATGAGGCCAACATAACTCTGATACCAAAACCAGATAAATACAGAATAAAAAAAGAAAATTACAGGCCTATATCCTTGATTAACCTAGATGCAAAATTCCTCAACAAAATATTGGCAATCAGAATAGAGCAACATGTTAAAAAAATTACACACTATGATCAAGTCAGATTCATCCTGGGATGAAAGTATGGTTCAACATATGAAAGTCAATAAATGTGATACATCACATCAACAAACTCAAGGACAATGACCATATGATTATCTCAACAGATGCTGAAAAAGGATTTGACAAAATTCCACATCACTTCATGATAAAGACTCCCAACAAATTAGGTATAGAAGGAAAATATCTTAGCACAATAAAAGTCATTTATGACCAGCTCACCACCAGGATCATTCTGCATGGGGAAAAACTGAGAACCTTTCCCTTAAGAACAGGAACAAGACAAGGATGCCCACTCTCACCACTTCTATTTAACATAGTACTGGAGAAACTATTTCTTTAAGGAAGTCACCAGCTCCTAACAATGAAGACTAACAATTTTGGAGAAGGTCTTTTCACATTAATTATTTGATCCAATCCTCACATAAATTTTATGAGATAGTCATTATCACCTGCATTTTTTAGTAAGGAAATTGAGTGTGAGAGAAGTGAGATGGTTTAGTTAAATTTGTGCTGTTGCTATGCACCACAAACAGAATTTGAGTCCTACTGATTGTCCCTAAACCCATTCCAAGGAAAAAAGAAGGAAGCAAAGAAAAGTTAAGGGGAGAGGAAGAATAAGACCACACAGGAGATCAGAGTGTAACACTGCTTGAGCTCCGAAGGCCACTTCTAGCCCTAAAATGAAGGGAAAACAACTGAGTACTTCATTTGCAATTGTAAACTTAAATTTGAGAGGAACACAAAACCATCATCGAGTAGATTTTTCTCCTTGTAAACCATTTTTGTTTTAAGAAGGTGGTATTTTAATTTTGCTGGCTTCTGTGTGTCTGTTGGAGGAAATGCAAATTTCCGAAGAATTGAGTTTCTCATCCAGCCACTTCTGCCTGGTTGAGGAGAGTTTTCTTAATTAAATGTGAACACATTTGGCAAATCCATGTAGTAAGTGTCTAAAAGCCTCCCAGGGTGATGTGGATTGCCATCAGTGTTTCCTATCAGTTACAAGTGTTTGCTTTGAATGCCAGATGATTTCCTTACAGACCTGCCCTAAGGATGAGCTTAAATCAACAATAATCTAAGGAGGCCACTCCTGACAAAGGTAATAGACCATCAGAACCACAACTTTCCCTGATGCAGAGATGCTACAGAGACAGCTAGCTCTATGACTCCTTCCAGGTCAGAGAGGTACCTTCTCATAAGAGAATCCATCCATTGCAAATGACCCCCCAAAAAAGGCCAAAGGGGGAAAAAATGGCCAAAGGGAAGCTATAGATGAGCCTACTTAGTTTTAAAAAATTGCCTTCTTATTCACAGGTGTTATTTGTACCAACATTCATTTCCTTGTTAGGTTTTTGGGACTTTTGGCTTAGAAAATATTATGATTCACCTTAATTTCAATGTGAGACAGAAAGAGATGGAGTGCTTTCAACATTCCTGTGTTCCTAGTTCTGCAGGAACAGTTGGGCCACAGACCAAATAACCTTGTTGTCAACAATCAGTTAATGGGTGAATGGTGTATTCCCCAATATTGAAATCTGTCAAACCTCTGTGCACTTTCAGCTTAGATTTAATTTGATTTCTTTGATTTAATTTGAAGCTAGTGCTAATTACTGTATGTTACATAGTTAGTGCTTTCCTTCTCAAGAAAGCAGCAAGCTATGGATGAACATAAATATTTCATGGGGAATCAGATCATTTAAAACTCTCTCATGAATAATATAAAAATTTACAAAAGAGAAAATGTGGAATATACTATAAAGCATATGTACTTCACAGGGCCTGGTTTTCCAAAGCCTTGCAGTTTCAAATATTGACCTTGCAAGGACAGGAAATTTCCCTCAGGCTATAAGTCTCTGTTGCAAGTTAAGGATTGTGGCACAGCAGGTTGCTGGCTCAAAGACAGATTAGTTACTGATTGTTATGTAAAGATACTGAGAAATTGCTATAGGAAGTAATATTTGCTAAGATCAAACTGTTGTTGATAGGACCACTTAATTGTCTGCTGGAATGTCATCTGGCTTGTTTCACTGAATGTTACCAGCCTATACTGTTAAACTATAACCCCACCTTTGTTCTCTTCCTGTAACTTCCTGGTCTGGAAAATAAATGCAGGAAGAGGACCCCAATTAGGCGTTAACTTCCCAAATGGAAGGGTTGGCTCTCGCTTGAGCGTTCCCAGGGAAGTTAACTACTTTGGGGCTTCTCACTGCTCAGAAGAGATGGGCTTTGAGTAACCCTTTGCATCTCCGTCACCAGGGGAAGAGGGGTGACAAATCTGTGGGGGGCAAAGCAATGCAAAGCAACAAGAAAATACAAGTCAGATTTTCCAGGGCGGAATGAACTCAGACAGGAGTTGGAAATTTAGAATGTTCCATCTTAGGTCATGAAGCCACATCCAGGCATAGGTGCACTGGCCAGAAATTGAAAAAGAAAAGGGAATGTAAGATAATATGGGCTAGAGACCTTGAAATATTCCAAATGTTGAGAAATATTTGCTAATAGGCTCACTGAATCTTTGTAAATTAACAAGTTATATATTACCTCTAATATAGTGAGTTATATTATCCTCTATTTGGGGGATATAATATCTGGTACAGAAGAGCTACAGGGAAGATTTTGAAATCCACAAACAATATCAATAACGAGTGTTTGTATTGGTGCTTCCACTGTTTTATATAAATTGTTCCATTTAATTTTTATAATCACCTTATAGGCTAGGTGTGGCCATCATCTCCATTTGATTGATGGAGAAACAGAGGCTCGAAGGGCCAAAGAAACCTTCTCAGGTACAAACACAGCTGTTAAATGGCAGAGCCAAGGTCAGGATGAGGTCACCTGCCTCATTTCTGAGCTTTTTCTTCATTAGCCACACTGTCACCAGTCATTTGAAAAGTCTAGGTTAAGCTGGAGAACCAGGTAGAAATACATCTCACCAGTCCATTCCGTCTATCCACAAATAATGGCCAAAGCAGCTCTATCAAGTTGTCTGTGAAGGATTGTTGTTTTGCCTAGTAAACAGACCCTCTTATTCCCCTTGAGATATTCTGTGTTGTTTGAAGTTATTTACATATGTCTTAATTATCATTATTATTTGTCAGCTCCTTCAAAGAAAGCTCACCTTTTTTATCCTTATATTTCTTTCAGATCCTAACACATAGTAGGTTCTTAGCAATTGTTTAAGTTGATACATTAGAAATACTTAGAGATTGCAAACTGAAATCAATGTCCTATTTGCCCTTCCAGTTACACACACACACACACACACACACACACACGTGGCTATGTCTAACGTCATTGCATTTACATGAATTATTTGTCTAATTATAAAATTAATTTAAGGAAAATTTTTCTAATTTCTCCTTCCAGTATGATTTAGTGTGGCTTACACTATTATTATAAAACCAGACATTGAATAATGGTCATGAGGAAGGGGAGAAAGGACAGAATGGCCAAAAAAACTATATTATTGTTATGGGAAAACAATAACTTTTCCTCTCCGCTTTCCTACAGCCAGGGTATGAGGGGAAGGACAATTAGATAAACAATCTTTGCAGTCTGATGGAAGGAGGCACCTCAACTTATCAAGAAATGATATTGCCAGGAACTTATCCTGTGGGCATTCCCACTTGAGTGACACTATGCATTTCTTACATGCTAGTTCGTACCAGGTAAAGACTGTTCACACACTTTCTTGTGATCTAGTTGAGGTGACTATAAAGCTCAGGATATCTACTGAGTTTCAGTAAAGATTAAGATTCCATTTAGTTTTCTATTCATTACTCTACCTATCTAGAAATGATAATAGCTATGATATACAGTGGACCAGAGGTTCTTCAGTTCCTGAGGAACTCTTTCAAAATATAAATCCAAAGCCCTACTCCTTTGAAATTCAGATTATCACATATAATAAATTTGGGGGGAGGGGTGAAGGGGAAAGTTGCCAAG
Source organism: Galeopterus variegatus (assembly GCF_000696425.1). Classification (NCBI taxonomy): domain Eukaryota; kingdom Metazoa; phylum Chordata; class Mammalia; order Dermoptera; family Cynocephalidae; genus Galeopterus; species Galeopterus variegatus. The sequence goes on from NW_007731160.1 coordinate 100,927, forward strand.
TATCTATTTCCCTTCTGATTATAGCACCCCATTTTTCCTTTGAGGAAATCATGCTTTTCTCACATCTTGGCCATGTGGTATAAATGGGATTCATTCCATCCTTTTTGTTACATTAGCAGATATGTGACACGGTCCTGGCCAGTCAGAGCCACTGACCACATTGCCTGGCTCAGCACTGGGGCCATGAGACTCAATACTGAGCCCTGCGTTGAAGCTATTAGGAAAAAGACACCCTCTCTATGCTAAACTATACTAAACAATGCTAAATGTAGCCCAGAGATAGTAAGTAAGCCTGGGACTGCCTTTAAATGGAGGCAGCAGAGAGAGATACAGAGTGCTAGTGAGTAACTTGGTGTCATTTTGATGCTTCTGGATTCTCTGTATCTGAAGTAATCTCAGATTATTAAATTGAAATTGAAATTTTAATAAGTGCTATTGCAAGAGTCATAACTAACAATGCCTAATTATCAATATTTCAAAATTATACAAACAAACCTTCCCAGATGAGTTTCATAATTGGCCAAAGTTAGAAAACCACTGCATGAAATGTTCTTACAACCCAATTAATAAATCTGCAGCCTATACCTGCAAATACCCAATTTGGCATATATTACTATTGAATGTAAGTTCATTCATAAAATTCAGTAAGATTACTGAAAAGTTTAAGATGCTTCCAGAACTTTAAAGATACCAGGATTATAGGATGAGATTTGTTTATCAGACTCTTAAAGTAAAATATATTATTCATGCGCCATGAATGAATTATAGATTTGGCAAGAGATATGGATCCCATGTAGATGAGAATAGAAAGAAATTCAACCAATACCTGGTTGGCCAGAGTCCTCTCAATGGTCACCTCCAGCTGTGAGCAGAGTCTTCAGATTTCCATAGACATAGCCTTGTCAGGAACTACACAGTAAGCCCATGGTTCTTACTGGCAGTGAAAATGATGAACAATCTCCATCCAGCACCTGCTGCTCCACCTTCAGGTGCTGGCTTGGTCAGGGACATGGGCTGCCATTTGGCTATCTATCTCAAGAGCCAGCTGCACAGTGTGGGCCTTCCCATTATAGACAAGATGCATCATGAGACTCATCACAAAGCCTGATGCAGAGCCAAAGTGCCATCTATAGGGAGGACTTACATGGGAATGGCAAACAGGAACTTCTGTTATACACAACTCCAGCCAGCAGCCCCAAATCTAAGTCATCTCATGTATTAATTTGTCTGTCCATTGTCTGATGTGTTCTTTACAGGCATTTGTGTGACATGCTTTTTTTAGAGGCACCCAAGCTCCTAATCCAACAAGACAGCACATTTTGTAAATTAGAGCTTCATCATTATTTTGAAACACTTGACATGAAAAAAATTAATTGGACTTCCATATCCATACACATCTTCACAATAAATTGGAAAGAAAGAGCTGCTTCAATATTTAAACATAATTTGTCATAAGTTTTACATGGTTGTGGAAAAGATTTTAATTATTTTATTACCTATTTGCATGAATAAACTTTCTTGTTAACGATGTTTATCAAGAATTTGAAGAGAATGTCAAAAAAAGTCTTGATCAGACATTTCATGTAACCATTCCAAGCATAAAATGACTTCTTAAAAATAATTTTGTTCTTAGTAGAAAGTTCAAGTATCCCACTAACAATAACCTAAAAAGATTTTATTTAAAAGTTTTATCCAATTTAATATTTTATATTTGTCCTAATACTTATATTTAATAATTCTGACCAAAGTTATATAACGTATATAAAAAAAGAATGTTCTCATCAAATCTAACTTGTGTACTTCCACATCCTTCTGGTTCATCTCAATACATCATATACATGTAATTTTTATTTTTCATTTTTACTGTGATAGCCAGCCTCTAAAATGGGCCCAAATGACTCTCACCTCCTGTTAATTCATACTTGTTTTTAGTCCCCTCCCACAAGGAAATGGCTGACCAGTATACCATGAGATATTGCATAAATGATGGAATATGACTTCTGAGGTTAGGTTACGAAAGACTGTGTGACTTCTGCCTAGAGCCCTTTGGGATAACTTCTTCTGGTGGAAGCCAGCTGACATGATGTAAAGACACTCAAGCTTCCTTAGTGGGAAGGTTAACACTGTAAGGAACTGAGGCCTCCACACCCCATACAACCCAGACACATGAGTACACCACTTAGGAATTGGGTCCTCCAATTCCAGTCAAGCCTTTTAATTAGTTCATCTCTAGTTGGCATCCCAACTAAAACCTAAGAAGATATCCTGAGTTAGTTAAACTGCTCTAATTATTCCTGACTCACAGAACCTATATTAAATAATAAATGTTTTTTGTTGCCTTAAAAGGCTACATTTAAGGGGAACTTGTCACACAGGAATAGATATGTATACCATTGGATTCTGTCACTATTAATAGTAATACATTGCATTAATTACTACAGTAGTAATAGTACTCAATTGCATTAATTGCTATTAATTACTATAGTAGAAATCATCCTGCATTCAGCTAAGATTGCAAAATAAAACAAAACCAAAGCATATATATGCTTAACATAGACCTAGGCTCATGCACTACCTCAGTGACACTTCATGTATCAGTCTTAGAGTAAGCAAAAGTGATAGTTGTAGATAAACAGCATCTTGGAGTTTTGTATGGTGTGATCCCCTGAGGACCACCCTGAAATATTAAATCATTGTACTGTTGGTCTATTGCATGTGCTCATTGCAGCACATTATACCTTTAAAAAATATAATTAATGGGGCCAGCCCCGTGGCACACTTGGGAGAGTGCGGCGCTGGGAGAACAGCGACGCTCCTGCCACGGGTTCGGATCCTATATAGGACTGGCCGGTGGGCTCACTGACTGAGCGCAGTGCAGGCGACACCACACCAAGGGTTGCGATCCCCTTACTGGTCACGAAAAAGACAAAAAAAATAAAAAATAACTAATGCATTTATTTTTCAATTGATAAATAATAATTTTATATATTTATGGGGTAAAATGTGATGTTTTGATATATGCATACATTGCAGAAAGATTAAATCAAGCTAATTAACATATCCATGATCTCATTGACTTGTTTGTGTGTGTATGTACGGTGTAAACCTTAGTAATCTATGCTTTTAGCAATTTCAAAATAGGCAATATATTATTATAAAACTTATTCCTCCAGTCTAACTGCAATTTTGTCCTCTTTGTTCAACATCTCTGCTTTCCTCATACTGACCCTTTCCCCCACTCTCCAGCCTCTGGTAACAACCTTTCTGCTCTGTTTGTATAAGATCACCTATTTTTAGATTCAACATGTAAACGAAATCATGCAATATTTGTCTTCCTGTGCCTGGTTTATTTCACTTAGCATAATGCCCTCCAGGTCCATCCATGTTGTCACAAATGATAAAATTTCCTTCTTTCTAAGGCTGTCTAGTATTCCATTGTGTATATAAACCACAGTTTCTTTATCCATTCATCCATTGACGAACACTTAGGTTAATTTTATGTCTTGGCTTCTATGAATAATACTGCAGCGGACATAGGAGTGCAGATATCTCTTCAACATACCAATTTAAATTCCTTTGGATATTTTGGATACTCAGAAATAGGATGGCTAAATCACATGGTAACTCTATTCTTAGTTTTTTGAGGACTGTCTATATTATTTTCCAGAATGATTTTCCTAACACAAATCTAAAAAGTTGAGCAAGAACAGAAATTAGGCAGGTTTGTCGGATTCAGAGCATGTTTTTTATCCACAAGACACTTAAAGTATTAGCCTTCCTACATAATTTTTAATGATTCAATCTTCAAAGAGAATTGTCTTTTTCCTACTTCAGATTTTTAAAACTAAAATAATAGATAGAAGGAAGTCTTCCAAATTGTCCAGAATATTTTTCACTAATTAAAATGGAATGTTGAGGATATAGCTTGAGATTATTTCCACCTTTATTCAAAAGCATTTAATTAAAGATTTAAATAAATTAAATATCTCAACCAAGTGATTGTTTTAGGGGATTTAAGGCATACTGCAGTAAGAATCCATACACGTATGTGTCCTTTGCCAAAGTGAATCTCTCTGCAGATGGACTTCCACCTGTAAGTGGTGTATATAATTCATATTTATCATAGAGAAAAGTCTGACCCAGCTGTACATGTGAAAAATAAAGTTTTAAACTAGCTTTGTTTGTCACTCAAAAGAGTTAGTCCAAAGACAAATTAATAAACAAAACTTACATTGAGCACATTTTGCTCAAAAATGAATTAATTTCAAAGCCCTTAATTCAATTTTAAAAAGTGAAACCACTCTAGTAAGTAACAATTTATTTGTAACTTACTCTTTTTTTCCAACTCAATTTGAAAGATAGTCTTATGATATTTTAAACTCTGAAGCAAACTTTTCTACTTATATGGGAAGAAGCTATCTGCCAGTTTACAAATAGTTGTGTTTCTCATTTGGTCTCATTTAGATCTATGAGTAAGTTCACAATTAAGTAGCTCATCTGTAGAGTTCTGGTCAAGATGGCAGAATAGATGGTCCCCAGCATCACTCTCTCCCACAAATCAACCAATTTACAACTATAAAAACATAATATCAGCCAAGCTGGGGCCACTGGAGCTCAGGGGAAGAGGAGGAGAGACCTACGGAGTTCATGAAGGTGGAAGAAACCACGATGAGAGAAAGAAAAAACTGCTCTGAGTGTTATGGCCCACAGGTGCTTTAAGGCTCAAGCTGCTGAGTGCGTGGAGTAGTAGCCAGCAGAAGCTGCAGCTGTGCCCTTCAAATGGAGTTACTTGGAGGTGGCAGGGGAGAAGAGGGCCTTGGTGGCCCCAGGACAGCAAGACCACTAATAGGGTTCCTGCCTGTGGACCCACGCAAGAGCAAGGAGCCAGAATAGCTGAAAAGGGGGAGCCATTCAGAGGCCAGTGAGTCATTTGCAAGGGACTGGCACAGGGCCTGTCCCATGGGAAGTGTTTGGAACATGGGCAGTGGGGGAGACAGGCCCACCAGGAGAACACTGAGACACAGCAGGGACAGCCAAACCACCCCCAATCAGCGTACAACCTTTTAGAGGAGACTGGTTAGGAATATAGAATTGCATGGGGTGCAGATTGATGAAAAGACCCAGATCAGAGTTTCTACATGGGCCAGGTGCACCAGGTCTCTGGAGAGCCAGAACTACCTATAAGGTCAACCATTAAACCCTGAGCTGAACTGAAAGCCTTCCTTAGAGAAACAGCAAAGAAGCAATTTAGTTGAACCACACAGCTCAAGTACTGGTTCCCATGGGAAGTTCCCCAGTTTTAGAAGTAAGCAAAGGACAACAAACTAGTTCCAGCTCAGGCACATCACTAGCACTTTGGAGCCCACCAGAGGACATGAGGCATTGAGCCAGGGACTGGACCCCCACCCACAACCATGCACACTGACAACACCTCGGGGCCTGCCCAGAGACCCGAGGCATGGAGAAGGTGACTGGACCCCCCTCCCACAACCAGGCATACTGTGCCAGTGCCTTGGGGGCCACCTGGGGACCTGAGGCATGGAGAAGGGGACCAGACCTCCCTCCCACAACCAGGCACACCATGCCAGCACCTCGGGGCCTGACTGGGGACCCAAGGCATGAAGCCAGGGACCAGACCCCTCTCCCACAACCAGGCACACTGTGCCAGCACAAAGGAACAGGCCAAAAACATCACCTCCATGTGGGTGGCCCATCACAGCCCCCACAATAATCATGGCTGCCGTGAAAGTGGCTAGATGCCACAACCACCACGCAGATGGTCTGCCAGCCATTGGAGTGCATTGACACAAGGAGAATCATCAGCAGAGATAAAGAAAAGAAGAGGATGTCTCTCTCCACAAAGCCCATTTCAGATTTACGGAAGAAGCATCTGCTCTATGATGATATTGGGGGACCTGACCACACCTCTCAGCATTGGACAGATCATCTAGGCAACAAATCAACACAGTAACTATTACTCTTTCAGAAGGAGAGTAGGATAGGAAATCTAGGATAATTAGAGGGGGAAGGGGGGAGGGAGCAGGGGATAGGACGAGGTTGGACAAGGGGCATAAAGAATAAGTATGATTTGGTAACAATATATATGCTAGTGATATTGATTTGATCAATATACCTCAATGTTGAACACCCAAAATATGTATAATCAATTTTGATTCAATAAAAATTTTTTAAAAAGGGGGCCGGCTGGTGGCGCACTGCTACAGTGCACCGCTTGGGAAGCGTGGCGGCGCTCCCGCCGAGGGTTCGGATCCCACATACAGACCGGTTCCCTCTCACTGGCTGAGCGAGGTGCGGGAGCAACACCGAGGGTTGTGATCCCGTTGCCGGTCCCGGTCCGGTATGGGCGCGACACTGAGGGTTGTGATCCGTTGCCGGACACAAAAAAAGACAAAAAGGAAAAAAAAAAAAATTTTTTTTAAAAAGACAAGTGAACAAATATGATATAGTGGGGGGAGGGGAAGGGGGGAAGATGAATGGGTAAAGGGACACGAAAATCAACTACAATGTATACTGAGAAGTTAAAATAAAACAAACAAACAAACAAACAAAGTAGCTCATCTGTAAATTACACACACATACAGTTAACATGCATGCTGCTCCCCCAACTACAGCATATTCACATGCACACACACACAGCCTTTAGAAGATTTTGCATTGCTATAAATCCTCAAATTATTTTCTTACTTCATTTTGGGTTAAGTCAAATGGCTAGTGTTTTAGTTATCGCCATTACCTGACTTTAAGATTTTCAAAAAAGGCCATTACTCCCTTATTGGCAATATCACTGAAGCATATTACATCTTTTCCAACCATTGGTTCCCTTTTCCTCTCCTTTGATGTACTCCTTGAAGCATCCTTGTAGTCAGAGCCCCATTGTCAGGCTCTATCCCATGACTTGCTCTGGCCAATGCAGTGTGAGCCGAGGTGACACAGGACACATCTGAGCAGAAGTCTGGCTCTGTATCTTACTTTGTTTTCACTCCATAGTAATGGCCTTCCCAAAGAGTGGCTACCCCTTGAGCCTGAGTCCCAGCAAAAGAAGAAACACTGAAATGTATCAGTCAGTCCACAACTGCTGACAAACTTGGCAGATTCTTGTGTTCGCAAGCCACTAAGATCTGAGGATTGTCTGGTAAAGCAGTTGACTGATACAATCCCCTTGTAATAAGACTGTTGTACAATTTAAATGAGATAATGTTTTTGAAAGGGAAGAGAAATGACCATTTATTGATTGTCTATTATCCCATTTAATCCAGACAATAACCAAGTGAAGTAAGAATTTATATCCCTATTATACAGATAAGAAAACTGAGGCTCATAGAAATTAAGTTGCCCCAACCACACAGCAAACAAGTGGTAGAGATGGAACTGCAACTTAGTTCCCATGGCTTGACTTGCAGTCCATGTTTTTTCCTATTACACTTTGAAACCTGAAAAAGTGCTTTTTAAAATGTCAAACCCTATATCATTACTGTTGTGGTTGCATTTATGTTGATTAAAAAAAAAAAAAGCCTTAACATGAGAGAACAAATCTTGAAAAATATTTTGTAAACTCCTATACTGTGCTAATATAGTACATAATGAATCCAGTGCAGTTTATTACTGAAAGTACATATTATGTTCTGAAGTGTAATTTGAAAACAAAATTAGCACATCTTTTATTTTAAATATAGTTATCATATTTACCTAAGCTATTGGAATTTTAAGAGAAAATTTCTATTAAAAGGGGATAAAAATAAATTGTCCCATTAGAAAGGTAGCCTCAGTAATGACAACTGAACAAGAAAATATTAATTGCCCAAAGTACCTAATAAATCCTGCATACATTTTTTTAAAAAATAAGGGCCAAAGAGCTATGGAATAATGAATAAAGTATATCCATGCTAAATCTTTACATTCCTCACGGTGAGAAAAAATTAATTAAAACAGGACTCTAAATTATTAACATATCTGTTTCTTTGTTTTTAATCACAAGTTCTTACTATGTTGCAGGTACCTGGTAATCTTCTGTTCTGAAGCATTTCATCTGGATTCCGTATGTTTGTAGGTCAAGGAATTGGATGGATATTTTTTCTTCCAGATTTCCTTTTGTGCTTGCCAATTCCCTGGCTTTTCACAGAGCTTCAGGGATTTGTTTGCCAGGGAATTTAATTCCGGTGAATAAGACCCTCTCAGCTCCCATAAGGAATCCTTGGCTCAGATACCATTTGCATGAAGCAGAAAATCAGCAACACAAATGACTGAAGGGAGATAAGAAATAAAAGCAGGAGGGGAGGAAGACACCCTTTGCTTCTGTGACAGAAAATCTGAGGGATGTAATAAATTTGTCAGAGATGGGCCTCACTGCCGATGGGAGGAGGAATTGGGAAATTTTCTTATAGAAGAGATATCCATGAGTTTTGAAGTTCTATCCAAAGGGAGAACTATTTTTTATTAATAAAATAAGAGAGCTTGGGAGAAAATTTACAATATAACATAGCCCAGAGAGCCAATAACAGTCTCACAGAAAGCTGAAGTTTACCGACATACCAATCACACTTTACAAATTGTTCCTAAAATCAGATTGTGCATTTATTATGTAACATTTCAGAACTGATTTCCCACACTTTAGTTTTTTAAGTGATTGTATTTTAAAATGTTTTAATTGAAGTATAACACACATGCAGAAAAGGAAACATGTCAACAGGTACACAGCTGGCTGCATTTTCATAAAATGAGCACATCCATGCAACCGCATCAAACTCAAGAAACAGAAAATTACCAGCATACAGAAGCCGATATTTTGCCTCTTTCTAAACCCCTACAATTATAATGTGAACTCAGTCATTATTTCTATTAGAGTTTAAGTGATGTGGAAGAAGTCAGGAAACTTCCTCCCATGGACTCTTGCTTATACATAACTCATTCTCTGGGAGCTAATTCTCTGGCCATCACTATGGCCTTTCAGAGAGGATTTCTTTTGGTGCTTATTTTTTGTGTGTTCAGTTTTGGAAAAATTGCTAAATGTTTGACCTATTGTTTCTTAAATAGCTATCCCAAGTAGATTTTATGTCCCTATTTCTTTGATTCCTGTTATGACTCATTTAGATTAAATAAAGATCTAAACCCAAACCAATTTTTCATGGTCCTATTTTAACAAATATTCTCATAGAAAAAGACAAAACTGCCATTGCATCTCTTCAGTTCTCAAGTAAATTCTCTTTGTGAAGTGTAGTAGTAGTTATACTAGACAGTATAATCTAGGTTATGTTGCTGTAACAACCTTAACAACTCAGGGGCTTAAAGCAGGTGTCAGCAAACTGTGGTCTGTGGACCAAATATGGCTGCTGCCTGCTTTTATAAATAAAGTTTTATTGGGACACAAGTGTGCCCACTTCTTTACTTTTTGTCTATGACTGTATTTGCGTTACCATAGCTACAATTACTCAGGAATTTGGGATGAATGAATCTTCACCCTTTTGATGCCAACAAGGATTTACCAACAAAGAAGAGAGTATGCAGAGTAACGCACCAACTCTTAAGTGCCTCTCTTCTACTTGCCATTAGCCAAAGCAAGTCATGTGACTAATTGCAAGGTGGTGGAGAAGTTTAGCCTGTGGAGAACCAGAAATAGTAAGGGTATACATTCATAAATAAAATCTCCTTTTCAACACAGAAATATAAAATCCTATTTAATCCAGCCATCTGAACAGACCATTTCACCATGAAAGACTTAAGAAAAACACCAAAAAATGTTTTTTTAAGTACCCACTATATGATCATGAGATATAATTACTAAAAAGATAGTGGAAAAGATTTTACATTTCTATCAATGGCCAAGGCCCACAAAGGTGAAAATTATGCTCAGCAAGTAGTAAGTTGTTTTTGTTTTTTTTTAAAGCTGTGATATTTTAAAGAAAGAATCAAAGGCTGCAAAGGGGAAGGAGTGTTGGGGGTGAGGGAGAAGAGGTGGATTAATGGGTACAAAGTTGCAGATAGAAAGAAAAGTAAATTCAAGTGTTCTAGGGTGACTATAATAATATTGTACTGCATACTTCTAAATAGATAGAAAAGTGGATCTTGAATGTAATCACCACAAATAAATGACAAATGTTTAGGTCATAGAGTAAAAAAAATAAGAAAGAACCAACATGTCCAGGATAAGTATCCAACCGGTGTTCTTTAAAATGTCCCTTTTAAAATGTTCAACGGAGAAAAAACAGGAGCTTTAGCTTTCTGCTTGAAGTAATGGGATGTGATAGCCATTTAATTACTCATTAGGTCACTTTTAGAAAGTAGTGTCTCCCTCCTGTGGACTCTTGGCATATTGTTAGTAAATTTTATTAAGGACAACTAACGCTAAGTTTCTTTTACACAAAAACAGGCAGAAAATATGAGAACAAGAGCTCTGCTCCCCTCTTCCCTGCTAACATGCTCTGGTCTCTATCGGAGAAATAAAACCACATTCCTTTTCTTGCCAGCTCGCTGTATACAGTCTGTACTCACACTGCTCCTTTACCAGCAATGTCTCTGGAAGAGTAATTTACATAATTGCCCAATCCAACAGCTTTTCTCTGTCCTGGTTCTTTTTAGAAATATTTTACCTTGAAAATGTCTCTTTCCATGGCCTCTAATGGCCCACTATTTTCTCCCTTACTTCTCCTACCTCAGAATATCCCTTTTCTACATTCATTGATCCCTTTATATAATCACATTACTAAGATGTGATTTGCCAAATTTTCTCTAATAAATCTATCATTTTCTACTCTTGGCAACCCTATTCATTCTCAGGCAGCTACTGTCTCTATGCAGTTCAGTCCCAAATGTACGGCTTCAGGCTGTGATACATTTCCAAATCCTCCAGGTCCCAGCACAAGCAGCTAGAAGTGAATTCATCCCTCTTCCTTCAGCTGCACGTCTTGCTGACTTCCTACCTTGTGCTATGGAATGACACAGATTGCCCGGGTTCAAAACCTTTATTCTTGCATCTCCTTCTGTATCTAATCCATTGCTAAACACTATTGGCTGTTGAACCATAATTTCCTATTTTCCCCATCACCACGACTATCTTTTTCAGACCAACATAGTTGTTGACCTTGAATATTGCAATATGCTCCTGACTGGTTTCTCTGCATAGAGTCTCTACCACTTCCAAGCTATCCTTTCAGGCATGGGATTAATTGTTCTAACATGCTTTATTTTCTTAAGGCAAGACTATTTGACTCCCAACCACAGTACAAGCCACCGAGCTAGACATCCAGGGCTCTCCTCCACACACCCTATATTTCATTCAGTCTGAATTCCGTCTCTGATTTTCTACTTGCTCACCTCTTCTCATCTGTTCACAGCCTTAGGAGTGTCCTCCCCTGATATTAACCACACCATGTATATACTCCAAGGCTTGTATCATCATGTGACATGCTCCTTTTTGATACCTCCAACAAGGGGTCTCTCTTTGCTCCCTCATTCTCAGATCTCTCTTCTATCTTTTCCCACCCGGATCTGTGTTCCAGGAGGCTGCATTATCTCATGGACTGCATTATCTAGCCTCCGACATCAACTGACTTCAAGTGTGGCTTGGCCAATGGGACATAATGGCCAGGAACCAGAGGGTGGGAAGAGAGAGTTGGAAGTGTTTCTTCCTCACTCTCTCCCTGTTCTAGGGCATTCTTTACTGGAAGTTGCTGCTTTTCTCCATGCTTATAGCTCTTGTGGGGCAGGACTCCTCCATGCCTCCACCCCTCACTGGGCTGCAGAAACACTATTTCTTCTCCTGGCCCCTTCCAGGCCGACAGTGCTAGCAGTTTCCTGCGATGGCTAGTCTCTGCAACCTCATCCCTTGTTAGTTCTCTTGAACCTATCCACACCTCTGTAAATACTCCCACTGTTAAAGTTTTATGAATTGTTTGAATTACATTCTGCTCCCTGCTGGCATCTTTATTGATACAAAGGGGTGACGTTATCCACGTATCAGCTTGCACAAGCAAACTGAGACGTGCGTCCAATTCTGCATTACATTTCAGTGATTTATATGTACACGTTATCTCTTCTCCTTGACTGTAAGTGATTTCAGGTTAAATATTTAGCTTTGACTACTCCAGAAAATCAAAGCACAGCCTGGCTTACATAGAGACTCAATAGATACTTGTGGAATCGGGTATATTGAATGGTGGTAAATCACGTCAAAGAGCACATGCCACAATAGACAGGGCAAGGAAGGAACACTGAGTGAATTTCCTGGACAAACACCCATCTGTAAAACTACTGCACCCTCATCCTGTGGCCGCACCCCTATCCTCCCCCTAATGTCTTCTCTACCTTTCAGTTTTCTTATGACCGAACCTTACTCCAGTTTCTGCTTAAATGGCAAAATTATAGAAACCAAATATTTACTAACATTTCTATATTCCCTACTAGTAACTTTTAAAACAGGGATAATAACAATGACTTTTAAATGCCTGGATGCCTGATGTTTTACCAAGGGAAAAAATGAGAAAAAAATAGTTTTATTTTTTATTTATAGGTAATTCTCAATTACAGTCTCTCCATCCAGTATTAATGAGCATCGGAAAGTAAAAAGATACCCATTTTCTCACCCCCTTGAAAGAGTCCCTAAAGTGGTACCATTAGATTTGTTTGCTTGCTTTTGAAGTTTTTATTTTCTCCTCATGGAACTTCCAAACATTAAGGAAGTGATAGACTAACGGTTAGTGGGCCAGCACCTTGCAGTGATTTAGGGAAAATAACTATCAGATTTAGAATCCCACCACTTGCCTCCAGTTTTCATGGGATTTAAGATAAAGGGGGGAAGTTGGGAAAAGTTGCCTGTCTAATACCCAGGAAGTCCACAGGAAGTCCTGATTGGCATACACAATAAGTTGCTTTTAGACATAGCCCTCTACGAATGGAGAAACAGGTAATTAAGACAGGAGATGATGAGTCAGCCAGCACGCTGTGTTCTTGGAAATCACACCATCAGAAAACTGAGGAAATAGGAGCCTTGAAGATAAAGGGACACAACTGCTGTCCCCATTTCTGAATATTTAGCGAACATTCCAGAAGAAGACTCATTACCATGTAGTAGAGACAGGCCGCTTCCTCTTTACCTTGGATATTCTATTTCTCTTCACGATTCCAAGAAAACTTTAGCTCTTCTCACAGGTACATTACACTGATGATTGATGTTGAGTGAGTGATCAGTGAAGACACTCCATCATTCTAACCGGCTCAAGTCACAGAATGGATCAGCTTTTTGAACCTGAAAGTTGGAATTTTCCTTCACCCACATGTAGTCTTGGCTTCTTAGGTTTAATCAATTTATCTTACATCCTCTTTTGGTCTAGATTCAGATGTCTTACATATTTGTCATCAAGACTGCTCATAATTGTGTAGTCAAGAGTAAGAATTTGCAAAAAGAAAGACTGTAAAGGAATAAAGGAGGTCAGGGATGAGAGTAGGATTCCTACTCATATGTGGTAGCCATGGACAAAGCAGATGAAAATGTTGAGTAAGGAATAGAATACTGGATCCCTCTCCAGCTAGGTCACCTTAAGCAATTCTCCTAACCCTAACCCTAACCCTTAGGCAATTCACCTAACCCTAACCGTAACCCTAACACTAACCTTAACCATAATAGCTCTGAGCTTTCTCTTTTATAAACAGAAGGTAGCCTTAAATAATTCCATATTTCATGGATCTACTAATATTCTAAGTTGGTGTATGTTGTCTTAATAGCATTAGCCAAAGTGTTGAAGTACAAGAAGTATATGAAAAAAAAAAAAAAGCATATTATTTCTTTTGGACCAGAAAGTGACTTTCTAGACCATTATTTGAACAAGTAGAATTTGTTGATGTGTGTATCACAGAACACTGCTTCTAAATGCTTTGTTTAAAAGGATTCTATTGTCAGTTTACTTTAAGAAATGCTGCATGTTCTACCCACTCCTGTCCCCTTGAAGAGTCTCACAGCACATTTTTATTCTGAAGCATCTAAGAAATCCCATCGTAAAGAAAACTAATTTTGCTTTACCTATCATTCAAAAATGATGGGAAATAAGGAGCTTTCTTTTTTTGGCAATAATACCTATTAATATCTTAAGAATCAACGTGAGCCTTTAGGAAACATTGCCTTAGAAATGCCTTTATGTGGCCTACAAACAGCTCTATCTTTGGTGTATATGGAGTGAAGATTTAGCCAGCTTTCATAACGGTTTGCAATTCAAAGACAGAACATATAAATGATTTGGAATTACACTCCAAAGGAAAATTTTGGCAAAGTAGGAGTACATGTTTTTTGGAAGATTTGCAAATGAAATTAAATTTTAAGACCTCAATCTCTGTTGCTATTATGGGAAATGGGAAAAAAAATGATATGAAATATCATGAAGTTTGGTATGGGAAAAAACAACAGCCAATAAGCATAGTTTACAGTGTACACCTGAGCTAGAGTTGAGAAGAGCTGATTCTCTAAGCTTTTAGTGTTAGTAATTACAGGGATAACATTAAGATCTCCCATTATGAGACTCAGTCACTAAGAAAATAAATGTGCTTTAAGAAAGGTAATTCTCTTAGTTATTGAGCAAGCAACATTTATGGAGAACATTGGGTCTATCTGGTGACTGCTGGAACTCCTGATGGCCACCCAGCAGGTCCAGCTGTGAAGTCCTAAAAGTGTGGTCCATCATGTCCTACAAAAATTGGGGATGATCAGCTTCCCTAGATGCCAGGCCGATTCTCAGGGACAGTGCATGCAGAGAGAGAGTCCAGCTCTGTGGGCCTGAGTTTCTTGTTTAAGGATATGTTGTTTTTTGGAATGAGAGTAACAGAATCAAAGAGATAATATCCACTTCCACTGCTACCATCCTGGCCCAGGGCACTGTCAGTTCTCTCCTGGACCATGTCCATTCCCATCTTCCTGGTCTCCTTACTTCCAGATAGCTTGGGCCAATACTCCATTTTTATACAGCAGTCACCATGATCTTTTATTTATTTTTTAAATTAAATGTAATTTAATTTTACTTATCAAAATACATTGCACTTGATTTTCATGCCCCTTTACCCGTTCCTCTCCACCCAATCTCCTCCCCACCACCTACCCCCACATTGTATCTGTGCACTTGGCTTAAATTGTTTAAGGAATTTTTGTGGTTATTCTTTCTTCTTCTCCCCACACTTTATTTGTTTGTGTGTTTATTTATTTATTAATTTTTAGCTCCCACAAATAAGTGAGAGCATGTGGTATTTCTCTTTCTGTGCCTGACTTGTTTCACTTAATATAATTTTCTCTAAGTCCATCCATGTTGCTTCAAATGGTAGTATTTCATTCTTTTTCATAGCAGAATAGTATTCCATTGTGTATATGTAGCACAGTTTCCTTATCCACTCTTCAGATGATGGACATCTCAACTGGTCCCAGCTCTTGGCTATTGAATATAGAGCTGCAATAAACAATGGAGTACAGGTAACCCTTTGGCATGATGATTTCCATTCTTCTGGGTATATTCCCAGCAGTGGGTACACTTGGTCATATAATACATCTATCTGTAATTGTTTAAGGAACCTCCATATCACTTTCCATAAAAGCCACATCATTTTGGAGCCCCACCAACAGTGGATAAGAGTTCCTTTTTCTCCACAACCTCTCTAGCACTTATCATTCTCAGTATTTTGGATGTTAGTTATCCTAACTGGAGCGAGAAGGTATCTCAGTGTGGTTTTGATTTGCATTTCCCAGATGCTGAGTGATATTGAGCACTTTTTCATGTGTCTGTTGGCCATTCGTATATCTTCCTTAGAGAAATGTCTGTTCCACTCCTTTGCCCATTTTTCAATTGGGTTATTTGCTTTTTGTTGTAAAGTTGTTTGAGTTCCTTGTATATTCTGGATATTAATCTTTTGTCAGATGTATATTTAGCAAATATTTTCTACCACTCTGTTCATTGTTTTTTTTTACTCTGTTGATCATTTCTTTTGCTGTGCAGAAGCTTTTTAGTTTGATATAATCCCATTTGTTTATTTTACCTTTAGTTGCCTGTGCTCTTTGGGTCTTATTCATGAATTCTGTACCAACTCCTATTCCCTGGAGTGTTTCCCTTATGTTGTTGTTAAGGAGTTTTATTATTTCAGGGTGTATATTTAATCCTTTAATCCATTTTGAGTTGATTTTGGTATATGGTGAAATATACAGGTCTAGTTTCCTTCTCCTACATATGATTATCCAGTTTTCCCAGCACCATTTGTTGAAAAGGCAGTCTCTTCCCCAGCATGTAGACTTGCTCTGTTTGTAAAAGATCAGATGGCTGTAGGCATATGGGTTAATTTCTGGGTTCTCTATTCTGTTCCGTTGATCCGTGTGTCTGTTTTTATGCCAGTACCATGCTGTTTTGGTTATTATAGCTTTGTAATATAGTTTAAAGTCAGGTAGTGTTATGTCACCAGCTTAATTTATTATTATTTTTTTTGATCAGGATTGCTTTGGCTATGCATAGTCTTTTGTTGCTCCATATAAATGTTTGGATAGCTTTTTCCATCTCAGAGGAAAATGTCATTGGAATTTTGATGGGGATTGTATTGAATTTGTAGATCACTTTGGGTAATATGGACATTTTCACAATGTTAATACTTGCAGTCCAAGAGCATGGGATATATTTCCATCTTCTTGTGTCCTCTTTAATTTCTCTCAACAATGGTTTGTAGTTCTCTTTGTAGAGATTTTTCATATCCTTGGTCAGCTTTATTGCTAAATATTTTATTATTATTATTATTATTATTTTTTGGTGGCTATTGTAAATGGGCTAGCTTTCCTGATATCTTTTTCTGTTCACTGGTGTACTATAGAAATGCTACTGACTTTTGTGTGTTGATTTTGTACCCTGCAATATTGCTGAAATTGTTTATCAACTCTAGGAGTTTTTTTATAGAAGCTTTAAGCTGTTCAACATATAGGATCATATCATCTGCAAAAAGGGATAGCTTGACTTCATCCTTTCCAATCTGGATACCCTTTATTTCCTTCTCTTCTCTTATTGCTCTGGCTAGTACTTCCAACACTATGTTGAAAAGGAGTGGTGAGAGTGGGCATCCTTGTCTAGTTTCTGTTTTTAAAGGTAAAGCTTTCAGCTTTTCCCCATTCAGGATGATATTGGCAGTGGGCTTATCGTATATGGCTTTAACTATGTTGAGATACTTTCCATCTATGCCTAACTTGTAGAGAGTCTTTATCATTAAAGGATGTTGAATTTTGTCAAATGCTTTTTCAGCATCAATAGAGATGATCATGTGATTTTTGTCTTTGCTTTTATTAACGTGGTGTATCACATTTGTTGATTTGCATATGTTGAACCAACCTTGCATCCCTGGGATGAATCCCACATGATCATGGTGCAGAATTTTCTGTATGTGTTGCTGTATTCTGTTAGCTAGTATTTTATTGAGGATTTTTGCATCTATATTCATAAAAGATATTGGCCTGTAGTTTTCTATTTTTGATGCATCTTTGTCTGGTTTTTGGTATCAGGGTGATATTTGCCTCATAGAATGAGTTTGGGAGAATGGCCTCTATTTCAATCTTTTCGAACAGTTTGTAAAGAATTGGTATCAGTTCCTCTTTGAAGGTTTGGTAGAACTCTGCAGTGAACCTATCTGGTCCTGGGATTTTCTTTGGTGGGAGCCTTTTGATACAGCTTCAATCTCTTTTACTGTTATTGGTCTGTTCTGATTTTCTATATCTTCTTGGCTCAGTTTTGGTAATTTGTATGCATCCAAAATTTATCCATTTCCTCCAGATATTAAAATTTCTTGGCATATAGATGTTTATAGTAGTCTCTAATAATTCCTTGTATTTCCGAGTTGTCAGTTGTAATATCACCTTTTTCATTTCTAATTTTTGTTATTTGGGTCTTCTCTCTTCTTTTCTTGGTTAGCCTTGCTAAAGTTTTGTCAATTTTATTACTCTTTTCAAAGAGCCAACTTTTTGTTTCATTGATCTTTTGTATTGTTTTTTGTATTTCTACTTCATTTAGTTCTGCTGTGATCTTAATTATTTCTTTCTGTCTACCAACTTTAGGTTTGGATTGTTCTTGTTTTTCTAGATCTTTAAGTTGAAGTGTAAGGTTATTTATTTGCCATCTTTCCATTCTTCTGAAGTAAGCATTTAATGCAATAAACTTCCCCCTTGAAGTTTACCCAAATCCCACAGGTTTGGGTATGATGTGTCATTATTTTCATTATTTTCAAGAAAATTTTGATTTCCTGTTTACTTTCTTCTTGGACCCACATGTCATTAAGTAGAATGTTGTTTAATTTCCATGAGTTTGTATAGTTTCAGAGTTTCATTTATTATTGATTTCTAATTTTAATCCATTGTGATCAGAAAAAAATACATGGAATAATTCCAATTTTTTTGAATTGGTTAAGACTTGCTTTGTGACCTAACATGTGGTCTATCCTGGAGAATATTCCATGTGCTGATGAGAAGAATGAATATTCTGAGGTTGTTGGGTGAAATGTTCTGTAGATATCTGCTAAATCCAATTGGTCTAAAGTATTGTTTAGATCTTGTGTTTCTCTGTTGATTTTTTGCCTAGATGATCTGTCCAATGATGAGAGTGGGGTGTTCAGGTCCCCCACTATTATGTTGTTAGTGTCTATGTCTTTTTTGAGATCTAATAGTGTTTGCTTTGTAAATCGGGCTGCTCCGACATTAGGTGCATATATATTTATGATTTTTTAAGTCTTCTTGATGGATAGAACCTTTTATCATTATATATTGGCCATCTTTATCTCTTTTAATGTTTTTTTTTCTTTTAAGTCTATTTTATCTGATATAAAAATAGCTACTCCAGCTCGTTTTTCATTTCTACTTGCATGATATATCTTTTTCCATCCTTTCACTCTTAGTCTGTGTGTGTCTTTACATGCCAAGTGAGTCTCTTGGAGACAGCATATTGTTGTGTCCATCTTTTTAATCTAGTCAGTCAGTTTGTGTCTTTTGAATGGGGAATTTAGTCCCTTTACATTCAGAGTTATTATTGAAAGGCATTGATTTACTCCTAGCATTATATTGATTTTTGTTAAGGTGTCATAAGTATCTTTTGTTGCTTTCTTTCAAATTTTCTGTTTGTCTTCTGTATTTGTTGGTTATTTTGAGTGATAGATAAACTATTTTTTCTCTCTTCCATCCTTAGCATTTTTGTTTTGCTGGTAGGTAGTGTTCTTTCTTGTGTATTCATGGTAGTGATGGTTGTTTTTGTGGTATCAAACCCAATACTTCCTTGAGAATTCCTTGTAGGGCTGGTCGTGTGGTACTGAAGTCCCACAGTTTTTGTTTGTCTGAGAAATATACTATTTGTCCTTCATTTTGGAAGGATAGCCTTGCTGGGTGAAGTATTCTTGGCTGGCAATTTTTGTCCTTTAGTGTTTTGAATATATCATCCCATTCTTTTCTGGGTTTTAGAGTTTCTGATGAAAAGTCTGATGTTATTCTGTTTGGGGCTCCCTTATAAGTGACTTGCCACTTCTGTCTTGAAGCTTTTGAGATTCTCTCTTTGTCTTTGATGTTTGTCAGTTCGATTATCATATGTCTTGGAGAGGACTTTTTGGGTTGAATGTGTTTGGTGATCTTTGGGCTTCCTGAATCTGGGGATCTGTGACTTTCCCTATATGTGGGAAGTTTTCTGCTATTATCTCAATGAGTATGTTTTCAATGCCATTTCCTTTTTCCTCCCCTTTTGGAATACCCATGATTCAGATATTTGTGCGCTTAAGGTTGTCAGTTGTCTGTCTTAAATTTTCTTCGACTTTTTTGATTCCTTTTTCTGGTCTGCCTGTGATAATTCAAACAGCTTGTCTTTGAGCTCAGAAATTCTCTCTTCTGCTTGTTCAAGCCTGCTGGTTAAACTCTCTGTTGTATTCTTTATTTCATTGATTGAATCCTTCAGCTCCACAAGCTCAGCTACATTCTTTTTCAAGGCATTGATTTCTTTGTACATTTCTTCTTTCAAATCCTGCATTTTTTTTCTCATTTAATTGTGTTGTTTCACTGAGTTTTCTTGTGTCTCATTTAGTTTCCTTAGAATAGTTACTCTAAATTCCTTGTCTGTCATTTCAATGACTTCCTGTTCTATAGGATCTAGCACTTGTAAATTATTAATTTCCGTTGGTGGTGATGTACTTTCTTGATTTTTTATAATTCTGGTTTCTTTCCTTTGGTGTTCTGTCATTCTGGCCGGGGGTATCCTTGTTCACTTGTTTCACCCTGATGTCTGGCTTGGATCCACCACCATGATCTTTTAAATATGGTAGTATAACCATGCCTTTCAAAGTTTCTCTACTGGATTCTCATTGCATGTAGAAAATAGAAGCCCTCAAGTACTAGCACAATCTAGCATGCAATAGCTTTTGATTGTCACCCCCATATACTTCTGCTCCTCTCCTGTCTGCTCCTTAAATACCCAAAGCTCCCTCCTGACTCTGAGCCCTATTTGCTCTTACCTGTGCCAGGCAAAGCTGTTTCCTTTCATCACCCAAGTTCCAATCCAAATGGCTCTTTCTTAGAGAAGTCTTCTTTGACCACCTTGTTTAAAGTAGTGATAACTACTTTCTAGAATTTTATCACAATTCGTCATCTTTGCAGCACTAACAATTTTTAAAACTATCTTATTTACCACTTGCTTGTTTCACCATCTCTGGAAGGTTAGTGCCCAGAATTTGAGGAGACTGTCTGCATTTTTCATTATTTTATTCTTGGAACACAAAATTGTTCCTGGCACTTAGTAAGTGCTCAGGAAACACTCATCAAGAAGCCAGACCAGAGGCTAGAAGGAAAGAGGACAGAGGTAAACAGGCAGGGGAGGTAAAAGGGAAGGAAATTGAAAGGAAAAGAAGGAAGGAAACAGATGAGGAAAAAAATAGAGAAGAAAAGGATTGAGAGAGAAGAGCAGTAGACAAAACTATTGTGCAATAGTGAGAATTAACTGAGTGACAGAGGCCAGGATCAAGTTTTGGGAAAATACATCACTCATTCATTCATTCATTTAGCATGTACTAAGTGCTTACTAAGTAAGAGGTACTATGCTAAGAATTTAAGGTATAGAGACAAACGGCACAGTACCTCACATCAAAAGTTCACTCACTCATGGGAGAGAAGAAAAAAGAGGGCAATGAATGCTACGATGAAAACATACAATCAGGCTGTAGAAATTAGGGGCCCCTACTCAGACAGACAAAGCCAGGGCAGGCTTTCTGGCAAAGTGGCATCCTAATGAACAGGAAGAAGTTAGCTAAGTGAAAAACAGCGAGAGTCTATTCCAGACTGAGGGTTCAAAGGAGAAGAAGCAGAGAGAGCTTAGAAAACCATCATGGTTAATTCTAAGATAATGAAAAAAATGAAGGTGTGAGAGAGATGCCAGGATAAGAGCCTCAAGAGGGTGCGTATAAGAAGTTGGGAGAACAAGGAATTAGTTTTAAGACATGAAACTGGAAGTAAATTAATGCTTATGTTGGAATTACTGAATTACTGGGAGTTTTTTCTTTAACAGTTTCATTAAAATATAATTGATATACATATAAAAACTGCACATTTATATATACAATTTGATGACTTTGGATATATACATTCACCTGTGATACTACCAACATAATAAAGGTAAAAAACATATCCATCACCTACAAAGGTTTCCTCGTGCCCCTTTGTGTTTTTCTGTTTTTGTGGTAACACTTAACATGAGGTCTGTGTCAACAAATTTTTAAATGCACAATACTGTATTGTTACCTATAGGTGCTATGTTGTACAGCAGACCTCTAGAACTTATGCATCTTGCACAACTGAAACATTATTCCCATTGTGGCCACCAGGTACATGCAAAGGTGCTCAACACCACTAATCTTCAAGGAAATGCAGATCACAACTACAATGACCTATCACCTCAAGTCTGTTAGCATGGCTGTTATCAGTAAAGAAAAAAGATTACTGGAAGTTTTGAAGCTTTGCAAGCCCCAAAGAGGTGAATTTTGAGTCTTGATGACATCTTTGGTCAGGGTCTTCTTACACATTGTTTTAAATAAATATTAAGATACCATATATATCTTTATAATTTACCACCTTTGTATTCAAGCCCATTTCTAGAGTTAATCATATGTCCTTGCTACTTGTAGGCCAAATTGCTTTGGCCAGTATCAACATCCTTTTATTACCATCTCAGCACCAGCAGCCATGGAATAGTGGAAAGAGAAATGGACTTCAGTTGGAAAATACAGGTTTACCTCCAAGGTCTACCTCAAATCAGCCATGTGACATTGGGCAAGCTATCTCACCCCTTTGAACCTCAGTTTCTTCATCTATGACATGGAATCTATAAGGCATACCTACAGGCATGTGGTGGGGATTTTAAAAAGGTGATGATTGTGAAAATGGCTTGATAACCAACATTGAAAATTTGATGAGTGATAGAAACACCAGGAGGTATGAGTCTCCTCTAAAGCAGTGGTTACCACCTCTGCACTCAGTCTGAAGCTGAAGAAAAGGCTGAGGAACTGAAATGGACTGCCATTGCACTCTAAACAGGTGCACCTACTGCTTGGGCCCATGCACACCCCTCTGAAAGAATACACTTAGTCAGCTACCTACTGTCTCACTCCCAGAGAGAAAAGGCTTTACTCTACCCCAGGAACACCTTCTTTAACAGCCTAAGACCTTACTGTTCTTGTACTTCATTTTCTTGCAAATTCTGACCTCATAATCAGTGTACCTGAAAGGTGGTCTGTCAATTTCTCTCCACAGAGGCTAAAGAAAACATTCAGGGTGATTGCAATATCCAGACCATTTGCTCCACCAAAAAACAGACATAGGTATAAGTCATATTAAGATAAATTACTCTACAACATTCACAGAGTGGACAAAAAGATTTCTGAAGAAAACAATTTTTCCAGCAAAGGTATGGTACCTTTTGCCAGGATTATTATTATACACCTGTCAATCAATCATTAATGAAAAAAGAGATTACTCATGGATCCAGTAAACATTGATGGAAAGAAATCTCTATAATAAAATCCATGTAATTCTTACTAAGGCCTGTCACTGTAATTCATCAGCTTTCTGAAGTGTTGGGGATGCATATTAGACAGCAGAACGTATCCGTTAAAGAGACTTTGATAAAATATTTATTCTCCCCAATTCTTTTGTGCTCTGCTTTCTGTTATGAGATGGATGTTAACTGGTAAAAAATAAGGATAATAGTAATATACCACATTCATTGAGCTCTTGACTTTTAGCTACCTTCTTAACCACGGGGCCCTAGTACCTCCAAGTTAATGTGCCAATGATTCTATACATATTTTTACCAGGGGCTAAATGAAGACAATGTCTTACTTTAAAGAATATTTGAAAGTCCTCAAATATCAAATGTGGCAGGGTAGTGGGAACATATTTTTTGGTAGGTGAGCTCTGATTTGTCCTTTAAGTCATTGCATGGAGGTGGTCACCAGTCAGTGTTCTATGCCTGGTACAAGTTCTTGGTTCTATGACAAAAGAAGAAAAACCATGCAAGTCCTATTTTGGTTGTTTCGTGGATTACATGGGATGGTCTCTTTAGTAAAATCTATTAACATTTTTGCACTCAGGAAACTGAAAGCTAAAAAGAAAAAATCCATATAAAAGGTCATCTGAGGGTAGGTTTATAGAAAAAAAATTAATGCAATTAAGTCTGTGTAGGAATTGTGTAAAAGTGGGGTTCTATAATGTTTAATCTGTAGGTGAACTGCATTGTTTAATGTCAAACCCCATACAGAAATGTCACATAATAATCTATAAGTTTTTAGTGCTCTTGCAAAACATAAAATTTTATGTCTTCTCAAATAAAACTTGAGTTCATTGTATGCATGAGGATTATGACGAACAATACTGGACCCTCAGTGAACATCTAATTCACACAGTGTCATTGATGTATCCCCTTCTGTTTCTTAAAAAATCAGCTCCCTAGAACCACTTAGTATAGTCACCTTTACTTCTACCCAGCCCCTAAAGGTTCCTTACCTCAGAAACCCTAGAGATTTTCCTCAGTGAGTTTATCACATTTCCTGCTCTACATCCAGGCCAGAAATATCAGACCTAACTTTTCTTGTGTATGAACTATTTACTATTTATTACCATTGATTCTTTATTATTTATATCCCCTCTGCAGTAATTAACTTGGCAAATATTCATCCCAAATATTCTTGAATATTCAGAGATATGTGTGGCTTTTTAGTGGTTTGTGGTTGTATCTAAATTTTCCAGCCTATCTTGTTTTTGCAATTCTTCATTTTTGCATATTGAGAACAAAATAAAAATCAATAAAAATAGTATTTCTTAAAAAAAAAGTGGAGAGGATTTGGTAATTACAGATAATTTGAAAATATCTTTGCTCACTGCATTTTTTTTTTTCCTTCAAAAGCCATGGTGATCAATTCCTTGGTATTTACTCTAAAAAATGAAAGTTTATGTTCATACAAAATCCTGTACATAAGTGCTCCTATCCTTTTATTTGTAATGTCCAAAATCTAGAAATAACCCAAATGTCCTTCACTGGGCAAATGGATAAACAAAGAGGTATATTCTTACAATGGGACCCTACTTAGCAATAAGGAATGAAAGTATTATACACATGACTTGGATAAATGTCAAAGGTATTGTGCTGAGTAAAAAAAACAGTTTCATATTTATGGTTCCATTTGTATAATATTCTGGAAAAGACAAGATCATATGATATAGAACAGATCGCTGGACATCAGAAGTTATCAGTTGGGGGGGAAGTTCACTGTGAAAAGAAAGCAGGAGGAAGATTTTCTTTGAGTTGATGGGGCTGCTCTGTACCTTGATTCTGTTGATGTCTACATGGATCTATACACATTTAAACATTTATAAAACTTCACAGCTGTAGTAGACTGAATGTCCCCCCAAACTCACTGAAACTTAAATTGTGTCCCCCAAGTTTCATGTATGAGAAACTTAGCCCCTAATGTGATGGTTACAAGGGTGGGAAATCCTTACGGTAATTGGAAGGTGGAAGCTTGAAGAAGTGATGGGATTGTAGGACCATGCAGTAGTGAATTTATTAATAATGAAGGTTAAGATTTTGGTTCTGAGGGCTTTAAAAAGAGAGTGAATGGAGAGGTTACTCTCGGCTCTGTCTGCTGCACCATTTTCTCACTGGGATACCTTGCCATCATTGTCGCCAAGACCTTTGCCAGCTGTGTTCCCTAGACTTTGGACTTCCAGTCTCTGAAGCTGAAAGAAATAAATGTCATTTTCTTAGAAATTGCACAGTTATGTGCATTTTGTTATAGGCAACAGAAATAGACTGATAGAACAGCAAAGGAAATTTAAAAAGTAAAATTAGAGAATAAAATCCTATGTGTCTTATAGCTGGCTTTTATATTATGTAGTCTGTTTTTCTCCCCACTGACATCCTCATACCATCCATTATGACAGATCAAAATGTGATTTCAACAGAAACTGAGCAGCCTTCTCCCTCAAGCTAAAAATCCCAGAATCAGAGGCTATCAATTTGAGGATGATCAGGCAGCTAGAGAATCATCTGTGAAGGAGGTGATGTCCCTCCATTAAGGGGAATAGTGGTACACTAAATAATTATCCTGCAATGCAATTTTTACACTCGAGCTGGACGACCTGAGCTCACACCAGCCTCTGGATAGAATTATTTATAAAAAGAACCAAAGACACTTCTGAGGCCTCATTTCAATAATGTTGAACAGGGATGGGGAGATTCCATTGTGCTCTTCCAAGTCCCTCGTTCACCTTCAACTAATGGAGAAAAACATCCACTGAAAAGAAAGCCCAGAAGTTGTGGTGAGTTACATGACATGCCTAAATTTAGACAGTGCATACAACCATATTAGAGTTTTTAAAGCCAAGATAGTTTTTCTTTAAAAAACACATCTGAATTATAAATGAATCAAACATTTATAACTCAAATATCAAAAATATGCAATCCTGAAGTCAGCTGGGTCCCAACATCCTTGAGTTTTGGTTAAACTATATCCGAACTCCATCTCATGGCCTTCTGTAAATTCTTGGCAGAACCCCCAGTTTTATCTCTGTATCCTTTCTCTCTAACCTAGTTCTTCCCCAAGGTGGGTTAAAAATAAAGTTCAATTTCTTCAAGGCTTAGCAACAGGGAAAAAAATTCCCCTCATAATTTAGCACCTTGTAACCTCAATAATATCACCAGTTTACATTGAATAGGTAATGTGGGATCATCTCACCCAATCTACAGCTTTTTCCTATCTCTCCAGTTTCACACTTTCCTCTCCAGCTTTTCTCATTTCTTCTTTGGGGTAATAAGCAAGATCATTTTTCTTTCTCCATCAGGAAAGCTTTCTCAGGTCCGAGTGAGTAAGTTTTTCTAACTTGTTTTGGTAATAGAAACTTCACTACTGAATTTTGAACATCTCCTTACATGTATATTGGGTGTGTGTTTGCTCATTACATATAGTATTCAAAGTATTTAATCATTTATGCATATATAAAACTAATTTAATACTTATTCTTATAATCAAACAGTAGAAGTTCCCACATATGGAGAATTGATCTCTTTTATCAACTAGTTAGTTGGATCCCAGAGAGGTAGAGCTACAGATCCAAGCTCCCCAAGGGTACAATAGACACTAACTACCTCCTCTCTCACTATTTGACTGAGATCTGCTCTGAAACATATATACAGTGTCCCAGAAACTTCTTGTTTCCTTGACTTCCAGCTTCTGGTGGCTCCAGGCTGCTACATAACTCCACACTGCCTCCATCTTCACATGGCTTTCTCCTTTTCTCTGTGTGATCTGTTTCCTGTGTTAAATCTCCCCCTGACTTTCTCTTATAAGTGCATTCATCATTGGACTTAGGATCCACCTAGATAATCCATGATGATCTCATCTCAATATCCTTAATAATTTCTGCAAAGACCCTTTTTTTCCAAATAAGCTCACATACACAGGTTCTGGGGATTAGGGCTTGGACATATCTTTTTGGGAGCCATCATTTAACCCACTACTCTTGCTCACTTGGGGCCTTTAAAATAAATTCTAATAAGTCTATTAACATAGGGCAAGAGTGGAACTTTATTTTCCCATAACTTCTTTACTCAACAAAGATGTGTTTAAGCCCAGAAATTGGCAATGCCCATAACTTTCTGTGCTGCTAATGTCTTCTTTGTCAGCCTACACATTGGCTCATTCTAGTAAAATCCCCCAAAATACTCATCCACAATATAAGGAATAAAACTTGGATTGTTTTTTAATCATATCTATGATTGGTTTGTTGGTTTGCTTGCCTGGTTTGCTTTTGTTTGTGGGTTGTGGTAGGTTTCCTCTACTTCATGTGGGTGGGCATTGCTGAATCTAAATTGAGTTTCTCCATCCCTTTGAGAGTACTGACATTGAAGAGAAGAACAGATTAGGGGGTTATAGAAACACATTAGAGAGTGGAGTAAACTTTAAGAGCTATTTTAATCAGTTATTCTACTCAGAACAACACACACAGACACACACACACAGACATCAGCTTAGCATCTGCCGTTATAGATTTGGGAATATTTTTTCAGCATGGGAAAAAGAGTAAGAATAAATTGCAGACTAAAAGCATTCCTGCTGTTCTGGCTGGTTAGCTCAGTTGGTTAGAGCATGGTGCTGATAACACCAGGGTCCAGGGTTCCATTCCTATACCAGCCAGCCAACAACAACAACAAAAATGTTTTTAAATAAAATGAAAGCACTACTGTTTTTGTTTTTGATAACTAAAGTTATCTTCTAGTCTCCCTTGCTTGCTTGTGATGCTATTGAAAGTGGCAAATGACAGCAACTAACCCCCAACCTTTTCCGTAGCTTTCTATCCACCCAACAGGTGGTTTCACCACTCCTTCTTGGCTTACCAACAACTGGAGGAGGAAATGTATCATGTTGCTTGGATAGATTAATTAATAAATGGCCAGGAATCATTCTGACTATCAGCTGTTCAGTCAGTGGCAATAAATTCCCATCACTTCATATCATAGTCCCAGCCTCTGCACTGCCTCTTTTGGCTACATTCTACAGGGTGGATTATCTATCTTTGAAAGTGACGAAGGGGGAAAATGTATGAGTTAAAAGGAGAGGGTCTTGAGCCTCTGGCTATCACATGCTGGAATTTTTTTCCTGTTGTCAATATTCTTTTAAATAGCATTACAATTCATCTTTCTTAAGGGGTAGAGATAGTAGATTTTGTTTCAGCACACTTGTAAGAGAAAATGTGAACTCATGGGGTATGGAGATGTGAATGCCTGTCAAATAATAAAAGTAGGACCCAAAATTTTAGAAGTTAGGCCATAAATGGAGAATTGATGGCAAGCATGAGATAAGTTTCCTTGGTCAAATGCCCAACAGAGGAACCAATCCCATGACTACTGATTATTATACAGTTGGTACCCAAACAACAAAAAAATGATATCTAGAAAGTATTAATCTATATTTACAACAACCATATAAGTTATTGTCCAAATCAGGATCTGTAAGAGTGAAAGAGGTGCTATTATTAATAGTTATACTTGAATAATAGGTGCAAACTGAGATTATCCCCAGAAAAGTGGGACCTATGGGCCTCTCTATTTGTAGTCAGGTTTTCTCTGCCATCTCACTTTCACTCAGGTGCCTGATTTCTTATTTATCTGTGATATGTCTATACTTTTATTAAAATAGTTTCAGTGGGGCAGCCCCCACTGCCTGGCAGCAGGCAGGAGCATGAACAGGGTGCTAGGAAAGAGCCATGGGAAACACCTTCCAGCTGGCAACAGGCAGGAACACAACAAAAACAACACTTCTTCATGGGTGGCCCACCACAGCCACAGCTGCAGCCATGGCTGTTGCAAAAGCAGCTTGCTGCCACACTAGTAGCCACAGCCATCATACAGGTGTCCCACAAGACACTTGACTACATTGACACAAAGACAGTCACCAGCAGAAACTGGAAAAGGAAGAGGAAGTCTCCCTCATCAAAGACCACTCCAGAGTAATAGAAGAAGCAGCTTCTCTATCAGATGACCAGACATCAACATAGATATATGAGAACTGCAAAAATCCAAGAAAATATGACACCACCAAGAGAATACAGGAATTCTCAAATATCAGACCCTATAGAGAAGGAAACTCTTGAAATGACTGAAAAGGAATTCTGAACAACAATCTTGAGGAAACTCACTGATATATGAGAAAATTCAGCTAGACAATGTAATGATGTGAGAAAAAAATATCCAGGATATGAAGGAAGAAATTTACAACGAGATTAATACCTGGAAAAGAATGTAGCAGGACTCATGAAACTGAAAGATTCATTCAACAAAATAGAAAACATAAACAAGAACTTAAGCAGCAGGCTAGAACAGGCAGAAGAAAGATTTTCTTATCTTGAAGATAGGCTTTTCACAATAAGCAAGGTGGACACATGCAAAAAAAGGAAAAATAATTTTTAAAAAATGAAGAAAATTTAAGAGAGCTAGGAGACAACCTCAATCACACGAACATTTGAATCATGGATGTTCCAAAGGGGAGGATAAAGAAAAAGGCATGAAAAAACTATTTGATAAAATAATAATGGAAAACTTCCCAGATACAGGGAAAGACATGGATCTTCAGATCTATGAGGTTCAAAGATCCCCAAACAGATTCAATACAAAAAGATTCTTTCCAAGAGACATTATAGTCAAAGTGGCAAATCTCAAAGACAAACACAGACTCTTAAAATTAGCAAGATAAAAGAACCAGGTTACCTATAAGAGAGCCCCTGTCAGCCTAACTGCAGACTTCTCAACAGAAACTCTATAAGCCAGAAGAAAATGGGATGATATATTCAAAATTCTGAAAGAAAAAAACTGCCAGCCAATATTACTATACCCAGCAAGTCTACCCTTCAGAATTAAGGTAAAAATAGTGTATTTTCCAGACAAACAAAAACTGTGGGAGTTTGCCTCCACATGACCGTCCCTGAAAGAAGTCCTCAAGAGAGTCCTGCACCTGGAATCCAAAACTGATAATCACTACCCTGAATACATAAGAAAGAATAAAACGCTCTGGTAGAACAAAAATGCAAATGAGAAAGAGAAAGAAACTAAATCTCACCCCCTCAAAAAACCAGCACATGTCAAAGACAAACAATAAAAGGGAAAGAAAGGAACATAAGATATTTAAAACATCCAAACAAAAATGGATGAAATGCCAGGAGTAAAATAATACCAATCAAGAACAAATCTAAATGTAAATGGACTAAATTCCCCACTCAAAAGACACAGACTGACTGATTGCATTAAAAAGCTAGACCCAACCATGTATGCTGTCTTCACAAGACTCACCTCATATGTAAATGCACACGGAGTAATAGTGAAGGGATGGAAAGAGATATGATACACAAATGGAAACCAAAAATGCACAGGAATACCTATTATTATATTGGATAAAATAGACTTTAAGTCAAAGAAGTTCTCTATATTATGATAAAGGGATCTATCCAACAAGAAGACATAGCAATCATAAATATATATGCACCCAACACTGGAGCACCCAGATATATGAAGCAAACACTACTAGGCCTAAAGAAAGAGATGGACCTTGATATGGTACTAGTTGGGGACCTGAACACCCCTCTGTTAGCACTGGACAGATCATCTAGGCAACAAACCAACACAGAAACACAGGATTTGAACTACGCTTTAGACCAACTAGACTGGGAAGGTCCCTACAGATCATTTCATCCAACATCTATAGAATGTACATTCTTCTCATCAGCACATGGAACATTCTCCAGGATAAACTATGTTAGGTTACAAATCAAGATTCAACAAATTTTTAAAAATTGAAATAATTTCAAGTATCTTTTGGGCCCCAATGGATTGAAACTAGAAATCAATAACAAGTGAAACTCAGAAAACTATACAAACACATGGAAATTAAACAACATGCTCCCATATGTCGTAAGGGTCCAAGATGAAATTAAACAGGAAATCAATAAATTTCTTGAAACTAATGAACATAAAGATACATCATACCAAAACCTATGGGATATAGCAAAAGCAGTACTGAGGGAAGTTTATTGCAAGAAATGCTCACATCAAAAGAATAGAAACATTTCAAATAAACAACCCAAAGCTCCACTTCAAAGAACTGGAAAAACAAGAAAAATCCAATCCCAAAAGTAATAGACAGAAAGAAATAATTCAGATCAGAGCAGAACTGAATGAAATAGAGAACCCCAAAATGATAAAGATCAATGAAACAAAAAGTTGTTTTTTTGAGAAGATAAACAAAATAGACAAGCCATTATCTATGCTAATTAAAATAAGAGAGAAAGCCCAAATAACAAAAATCAGAAGTGAAAGAGGAAACATTACAAGCAATACCACAGAAATACAAAAAATCATTAGAGACTATTATCAATAACTATACACCAACAAATTTGAAAACCTGGAGGAAATGGAAAAATTTCTGGACATATACCAAGATGAACCAAGAAGAACCAGAAAACCTGAACAGACCAATAACAAGCAATAAGATTCAAGCAGTAATCATCAGTCTCCCAACAAAGCAAAGCCCAGAGCCACATGGCTTTACAGCTGAATGCTACCAAACTGTTAAAGAGGAATTAATACAAATTCTCTTCAAACTATTCCAGAAAATTGAAACAGAGGCCATTCTCCCAAACTCATTCTATGAGGCCAGCATCACCCTGATCCAAAACCAGATAAAGATACAACAAAAAAAGAAAACCACAGGCCAATATCTTTGATGAACATAAACATAAAAATCCTCAACAAAATATCAGCAATCATAACACAGCAACGCATCAAAAAATTATACACTATAATCAAGTAGAATTCATACCAGGGGTACAAGAATGGTTTGATATATGTGTATTAGTCCATTTGTGTTACTATAACAGAACTACCTGAGACTGGGTAATTTATTTATTTGGCTTACAATTCTGGGACAGCTGCATCTGGCACAGGCCTCAGGTTGCTTCTATTCATGGCAGAAAGCGGCAGGCAGCCAGTGGAAACAGGCAGATCACATGGCAAGAGGAAGCAAGAGAGAGAGGGAGGTGCCAGGGTCTCTTTAAAAAACCAGCCTTCACAGGAATTAATACAGAGAGAAGGCACTCATCAACAGCCCCTCCCCGAGGAAGAGCATTAACCCAATTCATGAGGGATCCACACTCATGACTCAATCAGTTTCCAACACTGCCACACTGGGGATCAAATTTCCACATGAGTTTTGGAGGGGACAACACATCCAAACTCCATCATTCCACCCCTGGCCCCCCAAAACTCATACAAAATACAATTATTCCATCCCAACAGTCCCAAAAGTCTTAGCTTGTTCCAGCACCAACTCCAAAGTCCAAAGTCTCATGGGAGACCAAAAGCAACAGCCAAAGTCCAAAGTCTCATGGGAGACCAAAAGCAACAGTCCTTCCAGGTGTGAATCTGTAAAAGTCAAAACCAAGTTTATCTACTTCCAATATACAATGGTGGAACAGACATTGGGTACATGTTCCCTTTCCAAAAGGAAGGAATTGGCCAGAAGAAAGGAGAAACAGGCCCCAAACAAGTCCAAAACCCAGCAGGGCAGACATTAAATCTTAAAACTCCAAAATAATCTTCTTTGACACCAACTCCTGCATCTTGGGCAAAATGGGGCATCTGGGCCCACAAACATCAGGCAGCCTCACTCTCACAGTTCTGCCAGGTGCAGCCCAGTGGGTCATGCTGGTGCCTGAGGCTTTTCCAAGCCTGTGTTGCACATTACCAGTGGCCCTGCAGTTCTGGCGTCCTGGCAGCAGCTCCATTGCATTGGCTCAACTAGACATTTCACAGGTGGGGTCTCTCTGTGGGGGCTCTGACCCCACTTTCCTACTTGGCATTGCTCTAGTAAATGGCCTCTGTAGTGGCTCCACCCCTGTGGCAGGTCTCTGCCTCGTCCCCCAGGCTTTTCCATACATCTTCTGGAATCTGGGTGGAGGCTGCAATACCTCCACTGCGCTCATATCCTGCCAGCCTGTGGACTTAACACAATGTGGATGCCACTGAGGTTTCAGGCCTCTAATGTCCAGGGCTGCTTGCACAAACCACACTTGGGGCCACTCTAGCTGGAGCAACTGGGATGCAGGGAGTAGGTTCTGAGGGCAACTGCACCCCAGGTTTGTCATCCAGGACAACTCAGTCCTTCTAGGCCTCAGGGCCTGTGATGGGTGGGGCACCCTTCTAGACTTCTCAAATGTCTTTAGGGCATGTTTCCCCTTTGTCCTGGTTTTTAGCATCTGGCTGCCTTGCAGCCAAGATAATGTCTTTAGCAAACAGTTTATCTGCTTCACCCTTGCATTTTTCTCCTGCTCGCCACTTCTCTACTGCATGGTCAGGCTGCAAATTTTCCAAATCTATATGTTCTGCTTTTCTTTTAAATTCTGGCTTTACATCATGCGTTTTCTGCCATAACTCAGAGTAGGCTGTTAAAAGTAACCATGCATAATGCTTTGCTGCTTAGAAATTTCTTCAGCCAAATGCTCTGGTTCACAACTCTTAAGTCCCAACTTCCATATGTCCAAGGGCATGGATACAATGCCCCCAAATTCCTTGCTATGGTGTTGCAAGGGTGATCTTTTGTCCAATTCCCAATAAGCTCTTCATTTCTATCTCAGACCTCATCATCCACATGGTCTTCACCATCCACACTTCCATCAGCATTCTGGTCATGACAATTTATCCAGTCTCTAAAATCTTCCAAACATTCTCTCATCTTTTTGTCTTTTTCTAAGTCCTGCAAACTCCTCCAGCCATTGGCCCATTACCCAGTTCCAAAGATGCATCCACATTTTCAGGTATCTGTATAGCAACACCGCACTCCTTGGCACCAATTTTCTGTATTAGTCCATTTGTGTTGCTATAACAGAACTACCTGAGACTGGGTAATTTATAAGGAAAAGCGGTTTATTGGGCTTACAGTTCTGGGACAGCTGCATTTGGCACAGTCCTCAGGTTGCTTCTATTCATGGCAGAAAGCAGCAGTCAGCCAGCAGGAACAGGCAGATCACATGATGAGAGGAAGTGAGAGAGAAAAGGAGGAGGTGCCAGGATCTCTTTAGACAACCAGCTCTCATGGGAATTAATAGAGTTAGAAATCATTCATTAATACCCTCTCCCCCAGGGAGAGCATTAACCCATTTATGAGGGATCCACACTCATGACTCAATCAGTTTCCAGCACTGCCACACTGGGAATCAAATTTCCTCATGAATTTTGGAGGGGACAACACATCCAAACTCCGTCAATATGCAACTCAATAAATGTGATACACTACATCAACAAAATCAAGGTCAAACACCACATGATTATCTCAATAGATGCAGAAAAAGCATTTGTCAAAATTCAACATCCCTTCACGGTAAAGATTCTCAGCAAATTTGGTGTGGAAGGAAAGTATATCAACATTATAAAAGCCATACCTGAGCCACTGCCAATATCATTCTTCAGAACAGGAATAAGACAAAGATGCCCACTCTCACCATTCCTATTTAACGTAGTATTGGAAGCACTAGCCAGAGCAATCAGGCAAGAGAAAAAATAAACAGCATCCAGTTTGGAAAAGATTAAGTCATATTGTCCCTGTTTGCAGATGACATGATCCTATATACAGAAAATCCTAAAGATTCTACCAAAAGATTCTTAGAGCTGATCAAAAATTTCACTAACCTGGCATAATACAAAATCAACAAGCAAAAATTAGTAGCTTTTTTATTCTCCAATAATGAACTAGCAGAAAAAGAAATCAAGAAAGCAAGCCCATTTACAATAGCCACCCCAAAAAGAAAATATCTAGAAATCAATTTAACCAGGCAGATGTTAGATCTCTACAGTGAGTACTACAAATCACTAATGAAATAAGTTGAAGAGGACATGAAAAGATGGAAAGTCAGTCCATGCTCTTGGATTATAAAAATTGACATTGTTAAAATTTGCAAACTACTTAAAGAGCTCTACACATTCAGTGTAATCCTTATCAAAATACCAATGACATTCTTCACAGAAACAACAACAAAAAAATCTAAAATTCATATGGAATAAGGAAAGACCCCAAATAACCAAAGCACTTCAGGGCAAAACAGTAAAGCTTGAGTCATTACACACTGTGACTTCAAATTGTACTTCAAAGCTATAGTACCAAAACAGCATGGTACTAGCATAAAAACAGACACTTGGACCAATGGAACAGAACAGAGAACCCAGAAATGAATCCACAGACTAACAGCTAATTAATATTTGATGGGAACAACAGGAGTATACATTGAGGTAGGACTGCCTCTTCAATAAGTGGTTCTGGGAAAACTTCGCATCCACATGTAGAAGATGGAAATGACCTATACCTCTCATCATATGTCCAAACTAACTTAAAATGGATTAAATACTTATACATAAGGTCTGAATCTATAAATCTATTAGAAGAAAACAGGGGAAACATTTCAGGACGTAGCACTGGGCAAAGATTTTATAACCAAGATCCTAAAAGCACAAGCAAAAAAGTAAAAATAAACAAATGAGATTACATCAAACTAAAAAGCTTATGCATAGCAAAAGAAACAGTAAACAATGAAAAGACAACCTAAAGAATGGGAGAAAATATTTGCAAACTATGCATTTGAGAAGGGATTAATATCCAGAATATACAATGATCTCAGATAACTTAACAGTAAAAAACCAAGTAACCTGATTTAAAAAATGGGCAAAGTTGCTGAATAGGCATTTCTCAAGGGAAGACATACAATGGCCCACAAACATATGAATAAATGCTCAACATCACTAAGCATTAGGGAAATGCAAATCAAAACCACATTAAGATATCATCTCATGCCGGTTAGACTGGCCAGTATAAAAAAGACAGAGAATAACAAATGCTGGTGAGGATGTGGAGAAAGGGGAACCCTCCTACACTATTGTTGGGACTGTAAATTAGTGCGGCCATTATGGAAAAGGGTATGGAGGTTTCTCAAGATAGAACTGCCATATGATCTAGCAATTCCACTGCTGGGTATATACCCAAAGGAAGGAAATCATCATGTCGAAGGGATACCTCCACTCCCATGTTTACTGTACCTCTATTTACACTAGCTAAGAGTTGGAACCAACCTAACCATTCATCAACGGATGACTGGATAAGGAAAATGTGGTATATATACACACACAATGGAATACTACTCTGCCATAAAAAGAAGTGAAATTCTGCCCTTTGCAGCAACATGGATGAACTTAGAGAAAATTACATTAAGTGAAATAAGCCAGGCACAGAAAGAGAAATACTGCATGTCCTTACTCATAAGTGGGAGCTGGAAAAAAAAAAAAAGGAAACAAAAAAATAAAAAGATACAACAATCACAGTTAATTCCTTGAACTCTCACAGAGAGAGAAGGGAACTGAGTACACCAGAGATGGGAAAGGGGGAGGGGAAGAGGGGTTTAGGGAGAATTGGTAAAGGTCCACAAAAATGTTTACATCATGTAATGCTAAAATAACAACAAACAAATAAGTAAATTCTTTAAAAGTTAGAAAATAACATATTGTAAGTGGATTGAAATCTCCCTGAAGAATTTAACTTCAAATTCTTTTCTCTACAGCTTCTAGTATAATGTGAAGCTTTTTCCCAGCACACAATAAACATTTACTTACTGAAACTTAGTTAAGGCGATGTCTCAGTTGGTATTGTTCTTGAACTACGGCAAGGACTGAAAACTCATGTGGCTGTAGGGGCAGAGCTAGTGACCAAAATGTATGAAGTGGTCCAGGTATAGGTGAGAACATAGACTGGAGAACTCAAGGAGACCCCAGGCCAGGCATGCCCATTCTTCTGATTTTTCTAGAGCCACCAGAAATCCAAAGTTTAAAACTACTGCATTTTAAAATCTTGATAACTATTTTTTTTTTTAGAAATACAGTCACCCTATGTTTCAGTTCCCATTTCTTTTTTTTTTTTTTTTTTAAAGATGACCGGTAAGGGGATCTTAACCCTTGACTTGGTGTTGTCAGCACCACGCTCAGCCAGTGAGCGAACCGGCCATCCCTATGTGGGATCCGAACCTGGGGCCTTGGTGTTATCAGCACCGCACTCTCCCGAGTGAGCCACGGGCCGGCCCCTCAGTTCCCGTTTCTGATCACATGTTCTTAATGTGTCTGCTGCCACTAAGGTTACTTTTTCCTTGTGTTCTCTCTAAGAGTTCACAGAATCTCATAATTAGAGATTGAAAGTTTTAAGAGAGTGTCTTTTCAAACTGAATGCTTTGGAAACTGTGGATCATGATCCATTTGTGGGTTGTGAACCTGTTTCACAATCAGATCAGCCATGCTTGAAACAACAAAATAACAAGAAAAACCCCTAAAGTACATTAGAATAAATAGATTAGATTAGAAAGTATCAGAGAGCATCATTCGTGTATATATATATATGTATGTGTGTGTGTGTATAGTAAAAGTAACTATTGTTTTTTAAAGATCAGTTGTACAAATACATACATGTGTACATCAGTATGTGTGTTGAATGGGTCATGAAATAAAATGTCCTCAGGAGAACTGTGGTCAAATAAATGTGAAAGCCCTGATTTTATCTAAATGCTACATGTTATATAGACAAGGAAACAGAGACCTAGAGAGGTGAAGTGATTGTCCGCGTCTCGCACAGATGGAAAATGGCATAGTTCAAACTCAAGTTAAAATTTAGGTCCCTTAGGCCCGCCCCGTGGCTCACTCGGGAGAGTGCGGCGCTGGTAGAGGACGCGGGTTTGGATCCTATATAGGGATGGCCGGTGACCACAACGTGCCGAGGGTTGCGATCCCCTTACTGGTCAGAAAAAAAAAAAAAAAAAAAAAAAAAATCCCTTTGTTTAGAATCTTATAAAGTTTTTTGAAAAAGAGCTATAACCAGAGCATTTGCTTTGTGATCTTTCCAGTGAGAATTTGAGATCATCGGGTAGGTTTTAGTCTGACCATTTCTATTTCCTTCTCACACTTCAGGTACCTCTTCCATGACCTCACTCTCTGTTCATGAATTTTTACTGAGAAAACAGAAGAAATCAAGAGATTCTCCACACATTTCCACATCACAGTGACTCATGTGGTCAGGCACATGTGATGCCCTTGCTCCTAACGCCAACCCCTCTGTTCATTATACTCCAGCCCCTTTGCTTGTTCAATAATTCCGCTGCTAGAACTGTTCCCATTCTCTCCTAAGTCATGCTATCTGCCTCCACGGGATCAAACACATCCATATGTGAGCATGCTGTGATATTTCCCAATATGTCGCCAAAGCACAACCTATTTATTCTACATCTCCTTCCACCATGACCTCATTCCCTCTTCCCTGCTCCAACAAAAATCCTTGAATGATGTCTGTACACAATTCTCAACTTTTCTCCTCCTTTTTCCTAAAGAGCACTGTTTAATCAGGTCTCCACCTCTATCTTCCACTTCTCCCAAACAGTCCTTGTCATAGTCACAGAATAACTTCATAGTGATGCACGATGGTCCATCTTCAGTCTTCTCCATACTTGATGGGGCAGCAGCTCTTAACACAGTTGACCACCCTCTCTTCTTTGAAACATCTCTTTCACTTGGATTCCAGGACACCACTTTATCTCAGTCTTTTCCTACTTCACAAGAGGTTCCTTTTCAGTATCCTCATCCTCATCCCATGGACTGCTCTATGTTGAGGTCCAGGACTCAGTCCTCATATATCTTCTATTTTCAGTCCAGACTCACTCCCTTGATAATCTCAACAATTGCATTATCTAGGCATCAAATGGCAGCTTTTGGCTGACAGCTCCCAAACTGATATCCTCAATGGGACCTCCGGAGCCTTTCCACTCAATTGTCTATTCAACATCTCCATTAGAATGACAAACAGAAAATGTCAATTTTTTTCTTCCAAACCAAGACCCTAATCTTTCCTCAGACACCAGTTAAATGATCTCTCAAACATATCATCTTTTCCCATGCAAATGGCTATTCTTCCTGTTTTTCGGCCTGAAAACTCTATGGAGATATCATTGCACCTCTTTTACATTCACATTTTTCATCTTCTCCCTTGGCTGTTAACCTTACCTTAAAAACATATGCAGAACCTAATCACTTCATTGCAAATTTAGTTTGTGCCCTGGTCAGAGATACTATCATCTCTCTCCTGGTCTGTTGTAGGGGCTATGTAACTGGTATCTCTGTTCAGCCCTCCACTCCTACAGCCTATTCCCAATACACCAGCCTACAGGATCATGCCCAACTCTGCTCAAATTCCTACAACAGCTTCTCCTCTTATCAACCAAAACCCAAGTCCTCACCCTGATTGCTAAGGCTCCGTAGCATCTGCACCTTCACTGCCTCTCTGACTTCCTCCCCTTTCACAAACTCTTTGCTCACTTCTCCATCCTCATTTGACTCTTTGCTGTTTCTTGAATATTCTAGGCACATTCCCAGTCAGAGTCTTTGCCCCGCTGTTCTCTTGGCCCAATGGTGCCTCTCCAAATAAGACTCACGTCCTGCTTTCACTTTCTTCCTGTCTGAGATCTCACCCTGTCATTGTGATCTTCTTGATATCATATAATATGAAATCCACAATCCTCCCCTCTAATCTTGCTCTATTTTTTCCCAGGCACTTGTCAACACCTGATATATTAAACATTTATTATTTTGCTGGTATATGCATATACATACATAAATATATATATATATATATATATATTTATATATATGTATATATATATATTTATATATATGTATATATATATATATATATAACATATAAGAACAAACTATTGATTTTTCCACTAAAATTCCATGTTACAGTTATTACCTGTGGGAAAGTAAACTTCATATCTGACTACAGCTAGCTCATTTGCTACTGGTATAGAAAGTCCCCTTATTTTGTTGCCTTCTTCTGTTATTCATTTTTTTGGGGGCTTTTTGGTACCAATTAGTATTTCTAGCTTAAAGTGAGTCATCAAAAATGAAGAAACTCCTTTACAATGTCTTGTGCCTTTTTGACAGCTTTTATGAGGTATTTGAAGCTTGGACAAAAATAAGACTTTTGGATATTTAGTGAGTGTTATTAATTTATGTAGCTCTCATCTCCAGATCATTTGGATTTGCAGAATTTGTTATGAAAAGAGAATTTTGTTTGCTGTTTCCATCAGAGTATGGCCTGAATTAAACAAAAGTATCATTTTTTTTTCCCACTTCCATGCAAATTCCTTGTGAATAGGGACTTTGGTTATTTCACTTCTGTAATCTAAGTACTAAAAAGGAGCATAGTATATAGGTGGTGTTCAATTAAGAGTTGTTTAGTGAATAAATGAGTGCTGTTTGAGCATAATAACAATAATAATGATATGATGATAATAATAAAACAATCACATAAAAAACCAAAGCATTTGTATATTCCACAATAGCATCTGCATATGCATTATCTCATTTTGCCTTATCACAGGTCTTTATGGTTGATAAACATTACGTTCTCATTTTACAGAGGAGGAAAGTAAGGCTCAAAGTGCCCAAAGTGCCATAGCTGGTAAACAGAGGAACCAAAACTGACTTCATATTATTTGACTCTAATTCCAGTTCTATTTTCCCCTTAAAATGTTTCATAAATATATCACCCTGTGGCAGACAGAAATGTGCCACTAAGATTCCACTTCAAGAAACGACTTGTTGCCCATCTGCAAGATGGGGTTTGCTCATAGCCTCAGCTGTTAGCTCTAGTAGGATACCCCTTGACTTTTGAGCTGAGGCAAAGCTACTTTGGGGACCGATGGTGCTGGTACTTACCTAGCCTAGCTATTTCTGCCTGACACAAGATGATTCTAGGGGACGACCTTTGCCAAAGAGCTCTCCATTGGCCTGACGGAGACTTTGGCAGGGGTAAACCACAGTCTAATGATCCCCAGCCCTCTCTTTTTCTGTCACAGCTTCCTCTCCAAGTAGTTCTTCTGCACTACTATCTTTATTTCAGCTTTCACTTCCCAGAAAGTCCACACCAGCAGAGTTGATACCCGAGGACACCAGGGATGACACTGGGTGGAAAGCAAGTGAACGGGACCTCATAACACAGTTCTGGCCCACCCTGCAAGAAGGGCTTTTTTTCTTCCTCACCTTCACTTTCTGCTGTCAGAAGACTTAGAGATGGGACAACTCAGAACTCTCTCAACATGAAAAATACCAGAACTGCAGAGGTTTGAGGAATGGCTTGCATATCCAAAACTTAATTCACAGAAAAGTCACAGGAGTCTTATTTATCACTGCCTTCTCACCCTGCACATCAAAGGGACGGGCACTGAGTGTTCTGACATCAATGAGGTGAGAAAATGCCTCTTAATACAATTCACATCTCTCTCAGAAATTTGCACTGATACTGAAAATCCTCTTTTTACATATTTAGCTGGAAATGATGACAGATAAACACTCAGATATCTTGACTGTAAAATAGAGAAAGTAACAGTGATAATGGCTACCTGTTAAATTGTTTGAGTGTTAAATGAGATAACACATAAAGAGCTTAGTTAGCATAATGCTTAATTAATATTACTTGCTATTATCACTTTATTATTCACCATTTCTACATGAAAAGAAATGCGATAAAAACCATCCTTTAAAAATCATGTTTATTTCTAAGTTTTACTTTTAGTAAACACCTGTGATGAAATTTGAATTGGGCTTGAGGTTTAGAGAGTAGTAATCTAGCAGTGCCAATCTCTTGATTTCGATGGTTGTGTTGAAGTTTTGAAGGAGAAATGTTCTTATTTGTTAAGAATTGCACTCTGAAATATTCAGGGGATGATGGGCCTCAGGTAGGCAGCTCATTCTGAAATGATTCAGAAGGAAAAGTTCTTTGGATTGTATTTGCAACCCTTCTATGAGGTTGTGATTGTTTCAAAACAATAATAGTAATAACAAAGTTAAGACATTCATACAATTATTGACCTTTTGTGGATATTAATGGCTTTTAATCTAAGGGTTTTAAAATATGCATTCTGATTAGAATAAATGAGCAAAGTGTTTTATGGTTATTTTTTGATGTTTGTTTAAACACAGCAATTATCTTTGAAGATAAAATAGTAAGTTTGAACACAGTGATTTAGCTGGGATGTCTAGCAAGCTCTGGTTGACAGTGCCTAATTATATCAGTGTCACTTGGACATCAGTTCCAACCTGTAGGTCAGAAGAGAAAGTCTTGGAGCGGGTTTCAGAGGGAGGCGAGCTTTCTGAGCTGGAAGAGGTCCTGAGTCATCGTTGGCAAAGAACCAGGAGAATGGGAGTAAATTTCTCTTTTGGCAGATATACCTAGAAATGTAATTTTACAAAAAGATGTTCCTCCCAGCCTAGTTTGCTTAGTGCTGGGGAGGTGGGGGAGGTTGTGAGGAGAAGTTTATTGTGCTCCATCTCACCTCAAGCAGGAGAAAATTGCTTCCACTTCTTAAGAAAGGACACCTGAATTTCTGCTTTGCACATTCTAAAGGTGGCAGTGAGGAAAGGAAACTAGAGTTGACAATTTCAGTCATATCCAGTACTCTGCTTTTCCTGGGAACTCCCTTGTGCTCTAGGAAAATCCAATGTGCCAAGTCTGTTTGGGGATGAAGATTCACTGTGTCCCTAAACAAATCACCGCTACTCCCTATCTCTGAAGGGCTTAGCCTTGGATATGGGTGAAGTGATCAACTTTCCAAGAGAAGGAGCAATCAGAGCAAAACCACGGGGATGGTGTTACGGAGACTTCCTATGAACTCGCAAGAACTCATGGATTTGTTTGCCCTTCCCCATTCATTCATTAACTATTCATCAAGGACCTACTGTGCTATGTTGGGAAATACAGATCTCACACCTGTGATATTGCCAAAGCTGGCTAAAATGCCTAAAATATGAAATGAGCCACAGTGGGCAGAACACTGGATTGAAAGTTAGAAGACTCAGGTTCAAGTCTCTGGTCTACATTCACTAACTTACTAACCATTCACTATCTATGTGACCTTAGCAAGTATAATTGACCTCTCTGAGGAGTTAGTGTCTTCATTTACATAATGCGGATAGTCATAACTACCTCCCTTTGCTATTTTAAAAATAAAAACATATAATGTAGCTAAAAATATTTCTCTGAACTGCAAAGGACCATGCTTATATACAATGACCTACTTTAGTCAGGCAGAGGGACACAATTCTTATGACATTACTAAGACATATTACCTCCCCTGCCCTGATGGTGCCAACCTTTATCAGAAATTTAAAAGACACAAACAAACAAAAAGAGGGAGGGATGTGACAAATTTTTAATTACCGGCTCAAGAGAAAAAAACAAAAACAAAAGCAAAAACTAAAAACCCTGGTTAGTTTGAGGAACCTCCAAACCATTTTCCATAGGGGTTGCACCATTTTGCATTCCCACCAACAATGTATGAGAGTTCCTTTTTCTCCGCAACCACGCCAGCATTTATCTTTCAGCGTCTTTTGGATTTTTGCCATCCTAACTGGGGTGAGATGGTATCTCAGTGTGGTTTTGATTTGCATTTCCCGGATGCTGAGTGATGTTGAGCATTTTTTCATATGACTGTTGGCCATTTGTATATCTTCTTTAGAGAAATGCCTGCTTAGCTCTGTTGCCCATTTTTTGATTGGGTTGCTTGTTTTTTTCTTGTAAAGATGTTTGAGTTCTTTATATATTCTGGATATTAGACCTTTGTCAGATGTGTATTTTGCAAATATTTTCTCCCACTCTGTTGGCTGTCTTTTAGCTCTGTTAATTGTTTCTTTTGCTGTGCAGAAACTTTTCAGTTTGATATAGTCCCATTTGTTTATTTTTCCTTTGGTTGCCCATGCTTTTGGGGTCATATTCATGAAGTCTGTGCCCAGCCCTATTTGCTAAAGGGTTTCTCCTATGTTTTCTTTAATAAGTTTTATTGTTGCGGGGTGTATATTTAAATCCTTGATCCATTTTGAGTTGATTTTAGTACATGGTGAGAGATGTGGGTCTAGTTTCAATCTCCTGCAAATGGATATCCAATTATCCCAGCACCCTTTGCTGAAGAGGGAGTCCCGACCCCAGTGAATAGACTTGATGCCTTTGTCGAAGATCAAATGGCAGTAAGTACGTGGGTTGATTTCTGGGTGCTCTATTCTATTCCATTGATCAGTGTTAAAATTTAAAAAAAAAAAAAAAAAACCCTGGTTAGTAGAGTTTCTTGATTTCCGTGGTGTAAATATTCCCACCATGGCCAATTTCATGCTACTGAGATGACATCATTGAAACAGAAGTTGAGCAGGGATGGAATTAGTTGTCAACATCCAATTTTTGGTACATTTCACTCACAAATTGAATTTCTGGTGTGCTCAAAGAGCCCTGTGCCTATATTCCACATAACAGAGAGTGTTTCCTGGTCAGTGTATAGAGTGTATAGCAATGATCGAGCTTCCTACTTTGCGACATTTCATGATGCCTTAAAATATCGGCAAAGGAACTGTCTTGAGTCAGTTTCTACTTTTTTTTTTTTTTTTCCTTTTTGTCTTTTTTCGTGACCGGCAACGGATCGCAACCCT
>NW_007731160.1:146544-164165 GCF_000696425.1 Galeopterus variegatus
GGCTACGGGATTGCAACCCTTGGTGTTGCTCCCGCACCTCGCTCAGCCAGTGA
This sequence comes from Galeopterus variegatus, assembly GCF_000696425.1. Classification (NCBI taxonomy): domain Eukaryota; kingdom Metazoa; phylum Chordata; class Mammalia; order Dermoptera; family Cynocephalidae; genus Galeopterus; species Galeopterus variegatus. Next base: position 146,598 of record NW_007731160.1, read on the forward strand.
GCGGCCGGTCTGTATGTGGGATCCGAACCCTTGGCGGGAGCGCCGCCGCACTTCCCAAGCAGCGCACTGTAGCAGTGCGATACCGGGCCGGCCCCTAGTTTCTACTTTTTGACTCTGCAATAAAAACCTCCCTGAGCCAAAAAAGTATACACCTCTTGCCTATTTCTCTTAACAGGAAAGGGAAAAGTATAAAAGACAAAGTAAATAACAGTAATAAAAACAAAATATTAAACAATCCTGATACACAGCTAATATTAAAATTGCTTATTTCTGGCTAATTTCTGCAACAAGCATTCTAGATAAATGATCCCACTTCATTCTCTCAACAACTGTGAACGAGCTGCAGTTATTATCCCCATTTTCCAGATGCATAGACAAGTGTTCTGGGTTAAATTGTGTCTCACCAAAAAGATATTTGAAGTCATCACCTCTATGAAATTTCAGAATGTGACTTTGTTTAGAAATAGAGTCTTTACAAAGGTAATCAATTTAAAAAGAAGTCATTAGTGCCTACCCTAACACCAATTAGTATTGGTATTTATATGAATACCAGTAACTGGTATTCATATAAAAAAGGGAAAATTTGAATACAGACAGACATGCACAGAGGAAAGAGCATGCGAAGAGACACAGGGAGAAGAGGTGGCCATCTGGAAGCCTAAGAGAGCATGAGACTATCGGAAGCCAGATGACGGACATGGAACGGATGCTCTCCCTAGAGCCTTCAGAAAGAGCAGGGCTCTGCTGGCACCTTGATTTTGGATTTCTGGCCCCCAGAACATGAAATACTTCATTTTGTTGTTCTACATCACCCAGTCTGTAGTGCTTTGTTACAGCAGCCATAGGAAACTAATACAGTAAGTCTCAGAGAGGACAAATAATCAGTCCCAACTTACATAGCTATTAAATTCTCAACTCAGTTGCCACGAGCTTTTTTTTAACAAATGCCCATATCTGCCTGTATTCCTCCCTCCTCACCCCAACTGCTGATTTAATTGGCCAGGGTGGAACACCTACTGAAGATTCTGATGTGCAGCCAGGTTTGAGAATCACTGTTGGAAGTGGCAGAATGCAGATTCCAGTCCACATCTGCCTGCTTCCCAACCCTGCACTGAAATAATGCACTGACATTTTGCATTTCACATGGACATGAGAGTTTTTGTTTTACAACTGTTCTATATCTATATATATAAAACACTGTCCAACTTCACTGACTATGTAGATAAAATACTCCCTAAATACTGTATTCTTCTCCAGGAAGACTGAAAAAACTGATGATTTATAATGTGTATTACATAAACTTATTCCAACTTTAATGAATGGAATGAGAAAAAATTTGTGTGAAACCACAAAATCGCTTAGTTAGGGGAAATCAAGGAAGGCCTGTTAGGGTCTTATTATAGTTTAGCAACCCAAACCAAAGCCTATAGTGGTCACTAACTTTGGTTGAGAACCGATATAATACCCCAGACAGTGCACTACAACACACCCACATGCCAGTTATCATTTAATCAACTCTAATCTTCTTTATAATTTTGTAAGATATTATTATTATTTCTTTTTATGGGTGAGATACCTGAAGATGAAAGAGGTTGAAAGAGGTTAAGCCTCATGCCAAGGATTACATAAATTATAAATGGCCGAGCTAAAATTAACCCCCCAGATGTCTACTCCAAAACTCTTGTTCTCTCCACCACATCTGTGCTCTATTTATTTTGTTTATTAGCAATTACAGAAACCCTCTTGCTTACTGACCAGTTATTGCCACAATATTTTTATTTGACTTTAAGTCATCCTTCTCTTTGACTCATTTTTTTATTATGGCAAAGTTTAATGCTTTGCAATAGATCCACTGATTTATCACATGAGTATATCAAACTTAAATACTGATTGCAATTTTTAAAAGTGTCTTTGCAGGGGAAAGGTAAAGAACCAAGAAATGATTATAGAAATTCGTGACTGAATCAGAGCTAATAAGCAATCTTTGAAAGTGAACCAATCAGTGAAAATTTGTCTCTGCTTTCTAAGAATATGTATTTATTAGAAGAAATGCAAACTGCAAAAATATGACAGCTTCAGTTTACTAACTGGACTCCCAGAAAATCCCCAGCTTAGAAGGTCTCAGAGTTACTAGTCCAGCCTTGCATTCTTACATCTTTCTCCTACTGCTTAAGATTATTCTATTTTGATCTGCAAAAGTGAACAAGCAAATGTGAAGGAGGATTATATTGTCACAACTCTTTCACCTCCTGCCTACTCTAATTACGTGGTCTGATAGAGAAGGAGATTAAAACAAAGTCATAAAAATACATAAAAGAAATTCAAGAAGTACAAAAAATCTCCTCAATCCAGCTAGCACTGGTGGAGTCACAGCAAATTCTTTATTAACATCACAAGAATTTGGGTTGGCAGAGGACCTAAAGAGCATTTAATGTACCACTGATGATATTCACATTCTCTCTAAAACATCCCTGCAAAATAATTCTGCACCCCAGGTTTGGAAATCAGATGACCTTGATGCAAATGATAGGGTGTGGCAACAGGGATAATCAAAACACTGTTTCATTCCAGGCAGGTGATGTTTCTCAACTTGAGTGTGACCTGTGTGTGGGAATGCTGAAAGTTTTCTTGATTTTCTTCTCCTGCTGGGCTATTATCAGCAGACCCCTTGACAGCAGCACCACTCAGACTGATGCAAGCAGAATAATGCTCATCTACTACCCTGAAATGTGGTTGCTTATAGGCAGAATGGGTTGGAGAGAATTACGAGTAATCTAAGATTTTAATTTTGAAAGGAATCTCCTTACATCTCCTACCTGAGCTATCAGGTACAGACTGAAAGTGAAAGTCAAAGGTGCTGCTACTAAAATGAAAGGAGAAAAGGGTGATGTCTATAAGTGAAAATCATCATGATGAAGAGGACTGGGATTGTTTTCAGCAGCTTTGCCTGTCCTCTCTGTGCGTTGGCCACAGCCACACTGGTTTTTAACATGTTCTCCCCAAGTGGCAAATAGCATGCTTGCTTCCACCTGGGGACTTTGGACGTGGGTTCCCACTGCTGGCAATGTTCTTCCTCTAACTTCCCAGCAGTTGGATTCTACTCATGCCTCTGATTTTAGCCAAAACGTGATTTTGCCAATGAAGCCTTCTTTAAACACGCACGCCCATCCCCATTTCCAGAGCTATAGATCGGAGGACGCTTTCTTACATTTCCCTAATAGCTCTTGCACAGTTGTGATTGTAGAAGTACACAGTCACATGGTTTGTATCGATCTCCTCCATTAACAATGAGGTGCACAAGCAGAAACAGGGTCTGTTTATGGATGAACCTAGAGAGAATTATATTAAGTGAAACAATTCAGGCACAGAAAGAGAAATATCACATGTTCTCACTTATTTGTGGGAACTAAAAATAAATAAGTATACAAGCAACCAGGGGGTGGGGGGAGGGAAGAAGACACAACAATTACAATTCCTTGAAGTTGATACGACATTTTTCGGAGGGAGGGGGGAGAGAAAGGAGGGAGGGAGGTTTTGGTAATGGGCCACAATAATCAACCACATTGTATATTGACAAAATAAAATAAAAAAATAAAATAAAGAAAAAGAAACAGGGCCTGTTTGCTCATGGTTTATTTCCCCAGTTCCTAGCACAGGGCATATAGCAGACACTCAAGTAACACCAGCTGCATGAATGAATAAATCATTGGGATTTGTTAAAATAGGTAAAATCTCTCCCTCCAAATATTTTCTATGCCCTCCTGCCATCATATATGAAATCCCTCCCCCCTCAGAGAAGTATTTCTTTCTCATTACTTAATTTAATTATCATGCACCTTATTTAATTTAAATATTGTGACTTTAATTTAGGATTACATGAAAATCTGAGAATCCACAGAAGAAAAACAGTAATAATTAAAAACAATTTGATGGGCCGGTCCTGTGGCGCACTGCTACAGTGTGCCGCTTGGGAGCGCGGAGGCGCTCCCGCCGAGGGTTCGGATCCCACATACAGACCGGCTCCCGCTCACTGGCTGAGCGAGCTGTGGGTGCAACACCGAGGGCTGCGATCCCGTTGCCGGTCCGGTCCGGTACAGGCGCGACACTGAGGGTTGCAATCCGTTGCCGGATACGAAAAAAGACAAAAAGGAAAAAAAAAAAAAACAATTTGACCACTTTAAATAACAATTATTAATATACTTGTGCATATCTTTTTGGATAAACACACATACACACATACATACACAGCACGAAGACCATATTTTATATACATATACATAATTTTATAATATTTTAATGATTTAATAAAATTCACAAACACTTTTCCAAGTCAATGTAGATCTACATCATCATTTGTAATAACTGTATTCTATTATAAAGAATTAATTTAACCAACTCCCTTTTCTGGACTCCTGAGTTTTATAAAATAGAATTAACTTCATATAATGAAATAATATTCAGCAGTTAGAAATGTCCCCATTTTGCGACACTTAGGTTACATATAATTTATTGATCATTCTGTTTAATATGTTGCACTTAAACCCAAAATAAATGTTTATGCGTATATATAACTCTTGGAAGATCATGTTGGAAGTCATTCACTGACATTTAGTATAAATTAATCAGCTCACTTGAGTTAATGCCACCTCAATAAGAGTTAGTTCACAATTGAATTGGGGTATTTATGAGGACAAGGGTGAAGGGAGATTGGAAATACTTTTGAAGGTTAGTGGAAGAAAGATTACAATCATTGGGAAGGATATTGATTTAAGAAAAATATGTGGAAACCACGTTTTCCACATAGAATAGATGCAAAATGAACAGTACATTTTCTCTGCTTCACAATTCTCATAAGACAGGGTCTGAATTAGAAAAAGTTAAATTAGAAATCAGATTCATGTTTTCATATGTATTAACTGAGAAGATATTTATGGCAACTTTACCAAATATGTATGGCAGGCTTTATCATCCCCATTGTAAAGACAAATTGAATGAGGTTCATCTGAAATAACTTGTTAAAAATATAGCCAGTGACTGGAAGTAAAACCAGATGTTCGAGTCCAAACCCACAGTATATAGTTCTTTTCATACATTTGTTGCAAAACTTCTTTAAAGTTTTCTGACAACCTGAAGAGTCTTGAAACAAAGATATTGAGGTTTTAAATAATCACATTTGGCATTTCAAAATGTAAAAAGGACATGACTTTAGTAGAGATGCTAAAGCAGGAGCAAGGGGTGAAATTCTTGCAGAGTTTAAGGTCCTGTCCTTCTCTGACTCGGGGCTGAGGTCTGAGGGCCATTCACACACGTTTTCCCTGCTTTCATCCATACTCAAAACCAAACTCATCATGGCTCTTTCTCACCAGCTCACCCTCCAGACTTGTTGGTATATGACAGCAACACCACCGTCATTCTTCCTGGTCTCCCAGGTTTACTTGCTCTTTCTAGGTTGTTGTGGCACCATTGAACTCAATGACTATGGAGTGACTCCTGTGTAATAAACATGGAACCTGGACTCTGACCTCAAGTAGTGCACAGGCTGGTACTGAGGGTCAAGAGCTGGGCAGCCCACATTCTTCTCTGGCTCTCAGATTCCCCACGGTGATTAATTGGTCAGAAGCATGGATTTGGGCCAGTATGTTGGCAATGAAAGTAGAAGATGAAGGCCCGATAAAACAGACATTTGGAAGAAAGCATCTATGGAACCCAGAGAAGAGTCAGACATAAATTCAAGGAAAGGAAAAAGAGACAATCAAAACTGACACTGAGATATTGAACACAGGAGATGGGGAGAATGATAAGGGTGTTGCTGTCAGATACCAAGAAGTCTGAAGGGGCAGCTGGCACAGAAGAATCATATGAGTTTGGCTTTCTCAGCTGATGTGAAAGCAGAAAAAAATAATGTGAAAGTGGTCATCAGAGAAAGACAAGTGCTCAGAAGAAGGAAGTGATAGAAATGAACATTTTCACATTGCTTGCACAAAGACTAGAGTTGAAGACTGAATCTTAAGACATGTCTATATTACAGAGGCATGTAGAAGTAGAGTCAGCAAACAAGGGACCAGATATGTCTGAGAACAGGATAATTCACCAGTGGAGGCATGAGGGCTTAAAGAAGAAGGGTTTTATGGACTGAATCGTTATGTTTCTCCAAAATTTGTAATTCTCATGAATGAGATTAGTGCCCTTATAAAAGGGAATTCCAGAGAGCTCTCTAACTCTCTTTTGGGCAAATGAGGTTATGAGGAGAAGTTGGAAGTCTATAACCTGGAAGAGGGCCTTCCCCAGAATCCAGCCATGCCAGCACCCTGATCTTGGACTTCCACCCTCCAGAACTGCAAGAAAATTTCTGTTGTTTATAAACTATTCAGCCTATGGCACCTTGTTACAGCAGCCCAGCTGACTGAGACAGGGGGTGTGTATAATGATGTCAAAACTTATTATGAGGCCTTTAATTTTGCTGTTTAAGAAGCTACTGCTTTTTTTTTTTTTTTTGGTGGCTGGCCAGCATGGGGATCTGACCCATGACCTTGGTGTTATAAGGCTGCATGCTAACCATTTGAGCTAACTGGAGGCTATTGCTGACCTTGGAGAGAGCAATTCCAATCAAGCATTGCATAGCAAATGGGGACATGGATGGGCAGTGGTGAATCGGTGGTGAGCAAAAGGAGGCAGCAAGTATAGATGGTCTTATACAGAATTAAGTGGTGAAATGAAGGCAGTTGCTGGAAGGCATTACAAACATTTGTCAAAAACAAACTCTTGCAAAGTGGAGAAAAATCCAGTAGAACTTCAGCTTGGCAAAACCTGATGGGCATAGTGGAGACAAAAACAAATAAGCTTACATTTTCTTATTCATACTGAGGGTACCCTTCATATTAGTGTTTACTTCCTTGAATGTAGGGTGTCATCCGTGTAATTCACACCATTATCTTACATGAGAAAGGAAAAAATGCTACCTGTCACCCACATCAATGGTAAGCTATTCCATGATTTCAGAAAAGCTAGACATACATACACACATATTTTGGAACAGATAAAATTTAGCATTGGGATTACAACTTTCATTTGCCAGTTAATGTTAGTTTAAATCATTAAACCAGCAGGGTTATATTCTTTATACAATAATCTATCCATACATTTGAGTGCATAATATAGCTTCAGAGACATCTGGATTCTGGCAGTACTACTACACAGATGTTATTTTTAATTATACAGTAGGTATTTGGGGTTGCTGAGCTCACGAAAGCAGGAATATCAGCCAATAAAAGTTCTTAAGAACCTCCAACTTCTGAGTTTTCTGCATGGCACTATTTTGGTAAATAATTTATTTATCTCCTGGCAAAATCACAGATTGGGGTGTTTATGCTGAAGCAGTAGCTATACCCACTTTGTAGAACACTGGCCACCTGATAAACCATCCAAAAGAAAATAAGGGCTCCCACAAATTATTAAGGATCTTTTTAATCTTATTTATAAAAGCTGTAATTATACACTGCAGAGAAACGAACTTTACATGGGTCCTGTGGCAGTTTTCCAGAGATGAAGGCGGTTTTCCCCTGCATTTAACCTTGAAGAATATGTCCCCACAATCACTTCATGATTGATAATAGCTGGAGAAATAAACAGCTTAAACTTGAAAAGTGAAATGATTACAGCATTTGTTTCCTTTTTTTTAAGGAAGAAATCCTCTCCACTTTATCCTCCTACTGGGTTGTTAGTCTTCTTGATAAAACACGGAAACTTCCCCTCCTCCACTATTTTGGTAATGTAATTCGTGCTGCAACTGGTATGGTGGTTAAGAGCAAGAATCGAGCCTGTTCTCGATTCGAATCCCACCCGACACTAGGAGTTGTGTGACCCTTGTCAAATTGCATGCACTAAGTGGACCTGGTTGTTTTTAAGCCCCTTCTCACCTGCATTCATTATGTTACTGGTTGGGAATAAATATATACCATTATTATTACTCATATTAATATCACTATTGTCTTCAGGGACTGTTGAAGAATGTCTTCCTATATTCCTGTTCCTCAGATTTCATCTCTGTAGTTCTAGTTATTTTTGCCTTTCATTTTCTATTTGAACTCTCTTTTGTTCATCTTTTTGAGAGATTCTAACATACCGTTTCTCACTTAGCTCTCTTCACTTTTCCATGTTCTGAATTCCCTGGATTCTTAGATCAAGTGTCTATAGATGTAGTTTGTATAGTTACCACTAATCAGTAGGAAGATGTGGAGATAAAAGCTCAATTGGAGTGGATTGAGGAAAGATTGGGAGTTGAAGGAGTTTGGACAAAATTGTCCCTATAAAGTGAAAAAGAGATATGAGACCCTGGCTATAGGAAGTTTGTAGCCAGTTTGTGTTTTAGATAGGATGATACAGAACAGCGTGTTTACACTCCAGTGGGGACAATCTAGTAGAGTTATACATCAAGCATACACATCTTCCATCTCGCCAAATTTGATGGTCAATTCCCATTCATCACCTTAGACATTCTTTTAATACCATCCGAACTAAATAGCTCTTCATGCTTATTTTGCTGTATTATAATTATTTCTCTAATTCCACTTGAACTTTTGGAACATGAAGATTGTATCATATTTCTCTCTGCATCTGCATAGCCTTGCACAATTCTGGTGTGTAGTAGAAGCTGAATAAGTTTTTGTTGAATAAATTCATGACAAAATAAAGAGAGTTCTCCCACTGGTTAGGGACAACTATACAAATTACATCTATAGGAGAGAAGAGAGATAAACTGTACGGGCACAGTGCTCAAGTGGGAGAGAGGGGAGGTACTGCAGTACACAGTGCATTGGTTGGGCCCTAATTAAGAACAAGGAGATATCATGGATGGTACAATGAAACTGGGTTAGTATATTTGGTGGCAGGAAAAAGGCAGTTTCCTTCTGATTGCGTCTATGCTATTTTTAATGACATAAAAAGTAGAATCACTGAGAGTAAAAAGGAGAAGGATAGGCTAGATGTTTAAGCACAGAGAAGAAGGCGTGATCGATGCAGGGTATAGAGTAGGATGTCCGGTCAGTGTGGAGGCCCACGGAGACCCTAGCAGGAGACCAGCCGGCACACTCGAACGTTTTCCTCCAAACACATTCTGCTGCTTAGGTTCAGAGTTCTAACAGGTAGAGAGTTAGGATGGGGTTTGCCAGGCAAGTTGAATAGATAGAAAAGAAGCAAGAAAGTTGAAGGTATGAGCAAGAGAGTGATTATATGAAGGATTGGAGCAATTCACCTGGGTAAGGAGAAATCGATGGGAATTGCTGGAGATCTGAAAGGGGTCAGCAAATGTAAGACTGGGATCATTAGTGTGATATGGAAAGATGGAGGTGGCTATAAGAACATGAGATGCTAGTGACTGAGATTTGGGAAACTGCATTCTTATTGATAATAAGTTCTGGAATCCATTCAAAGCAATGAGTGGCTGAAATTGGGTGGAGAGAAGATCACCACATGTACAGAGATGAAATGGGGGTGGGGCAGATGATCCATGTGAATTTTGATGTCACCAAAAATAATAATAGTGAGAGAAAGACAAAAAACTGTAAGCAAAAATACTCAGGAAATGAGGAGAAATGAAGGAGATTTAGAAAACAACCATGACAACCAGGATAGTACAGTTTGTTCACATGAGCTTAAAACAAGCTAATTTTTTTTTTTCATTAGAAGGAATGTCTCAGAAAGAGAAATGAAGGGGAAAGAGAAGGACGATCTAGTCCTTAGGCCCTACAATATGTTTAATGAAGGAGGAAAAGGTGTTTTTCTCTTAGGGAACAGTAAGAAAAGCTAGGTTATCAAGTGAAGTTGATTTTTATTCAAATTGGAAGTTGAAGGAAACAGTAAGAAAAAATACTGAAGAATGGAATTTTTGTAATGACAGACTGTATATTCCAGAGGAACCCTTAAAGTTGTTTAGGGAGTAAGGGATTGAAAGGACATGGGAGATTACATCAAATTAAGGGATGTAAAATGTTATGCGGATGAACTCTGGGTATTTAAAGACCTTGGGATGCTTGGAGTTTTGGTGTTTACAGAGTAAAAATGGGAACAAAGATATGATGAAACTAATTGTAGTGGTCTTCTGGTGGAGAGCAAATTAGTGGTGAAAGCAAAAGAGGTGTGGAGAGATGCTGATTTGGATGGGTGAGGAGTGTTGGTTTTACATGTTGCTTAGCATGCTTTCAAAGTGTTAATGTCATGGCTGCAGAAGGAGAAATCTTTACCAGGAACACAGAGAATTTTCTTGGCCTTTGTTAAATCCAGGAGAGTGATAGATATCAAAAAGAGGGGAGGCTGGGAGCCACCAAAGTAAAGAGGTTGAGGACAGCAGAGGAATGAATTGGGGCATGCTGACCTTGATTCACTGTCTGGAGTACACTTCGGGGCTGGAGACACTCTTTAAAAGAGAGCATTTGGGAGTAGATATTTGCCTAATGTATTACTAGATTTAATTACTTCAAGCAAAGTATGTTCAGGATTGTAGCAGTCTACCTCTTATAAGTGTGAAAAAAAATTAATCTCCCATTAGAGACACCACGTTTTAAATTTGCCATAAGGAAGATGAGTGCTGATGGGGTCTGCGTGATCATGGGCTGATGATCTATAACACATATAGTCATATAGATAAATCTGGTGATAGATTCTATTTACATGTCTGGTACTTCCTATTTAAAAAGACTACAGAGTCATTTGAGGGATATATATTCTTTGCAATTAAAGATGATAACCAGGCCCCTTTATGAGCCCATGTGGGGTAATATATTGCCTAGTATTAGCATTATGTTTTTGCCACTTTTCAGGCAGCACAGTTTGCTAGGGTCTTTTCATAGACTCACAGATAATCGCAAAGGGTAATTGCTGTGGATTGGTTGAACTGAGCCCCCCAAAGTTCATATATTAGAAGCTTAATTCCCTCTGTAACTATTGAGGGTAGGAAATCCTATTACAGTAATTGCAAGGTGGGGCCTTGAACAGGTGATTAAGTTGATGATTTTATGGTGGTCATGGGTTTGGTTCAGAGGGCTTTAAAAGGAGAGCGCAGGAGGAGCTCGCTCTCTCTTTGCTCCACCATGTTGCAATGTGATACCCTGCATCACTGAAGTCACCACCAAAGAAAAGCTCTCACCAGATGTGTTCTCTGGACTTTGGACTTCCCAGCCTCTGAAACTGTAAGCAATAAATTTCATTTTTTTACAAATTACCCGGTTCCAGGTGTTTTGTTATAAGCAACAGAAATGGACTACTACAGTAATGTAATCATTGGAAAGCATTTATAGAAAATCATTTATTTGGCATGATTGGGGAATAAATGTTTCTGTCTTAAGTACTATTTCGGATACTCTAACCATCTCCCTAGAGAACCCAAAATTTGAACAAAAAAATCTGGTTTGGATGAAATTCTTTTAAAATTTGTTGTTTCCTTAAACATGTTAAAAGAATATAATTTTTTGGTTCTTTAGACTAGGCAGGCAAGGGTCACAGCCAAGAGCTATGAAACCAAGACCAAGATATTTAACTTCTTTGTGCTTTCCTTTCTTCCTCTGTAAAATGTATCAATACCTCCTTCTTAGGGTCATTATGAGAATTAAATGAGACAATGCACAGAGAGAGCTTAACATCATTTCTGGCACATAGTACACAATTAAGGGTCACTATTATTAGCAGCCTCATCAGATCAGCATTTTAATTTTTACTACAGAAAATTTCCCTCCACTTTCATCAAATACCATATGGTCCTGGACACAATGACTTTAAACTACGGAGGTTTTAAATTATAATTACATGTTTTTCAATATCATCACTTTTTACTTCAATGTGTGCTTTCATGTATCAGGATTAATTCTTCTCTTCAGTCACTGGATTTTCTGCTTCTAATATGCTCCGTGGAAGAAACTTGGTACCTGGATTTACTAGGACTCTATAAAGTAAGTATAAAATAGCTTTTGAATGAGAGTCGGAGGGACTCTCTTATGAGCAAAGTCATGGATTTTAGGGTATGAAATTGATGACATCCATATCGGTTATTGGGAAAGTTTTCTTGAATTTAGTTTAACTCAGCTTCAGTTCTCAAATATGTGTCAGGCATTTGTTATGTAAGGTCTAGACCACTGTCATTGCTATTTATCCAATGTCCAAATGTCTTAGACAATTATGCCCTAGCAATTCCACTCCTAGATATTTACCTAAGAGAAATGAAAGTATAATGTTCATATGAAGACTTACAAACAAATGTTCATAGTGGCGTTATTCACAGTAGACAAGTCTGAAAACAACCCAAATGCTTATCAGCAGGTAAATGGATAAACAGGTTGTGGTCCATCCTCACAGTGAAATACTATTCAGCAATAAGTAAGTAAGTAAGTAAGTAAGTAAATAAATAAATAAATAAATAATCAGTCACTAAAAAGAGAAAGCTATTGATACATACAACAACACTAATGAATCTCAAAATCGTATGCTCGGTAAAACAAGCTAGACCACTCCCCCACCCCCCAAAAAAGCATGATGCTACTTCTATAAAATGGTAGAAAATGTAAATTACTATATAGCAAGTAAGGGATAGAGAGTAGGAGGGATTGCGTTAGGGCACAAGAAAACTTTGGGGGAGATAACATTTGATATTTTGATTGTGATGATGGTTTTGTGGGTATATAAACATAAAAATGAATGAATAGTATATTTTAAACATGAGCCATGTATTTTATGTAAATTTACCTCAATAAAGTTATTTTTTAAAAAGTCCTTCTGTTCTCGCCTGATCACCTGCTTTCAAATCTGGTGAGCTCCTGGTTCCCATTCTATGTTCTATCTTAAAACAGCTTATACTCTATCTTTGTAAAATGCATCTAATTGTGTCTTATACTTGGTGGCAAACCGGTTTGCTTAATGTCTTTCTCCTCCTCTGAACTGTTAGCTCCAAATGGTGGGAAGTATGTCCCTCCTGTTCACTGTGCGTCCTCAACACTTAGCACATTGAATGAATGGATGAAACACTGAAGGTCTCACTTGTGTTGGTAAATATCTGGGAATGAACCTCCTTTACTGCCAAGTCAGGTCCTCTGAGGACAGGGCAGAAGGGGATAGATAGATGGTGGAGGTTAGGAAAAGTGTCCACTTATTGTGCTATGGCATGCAAATGAGATATGGGAGGGTAGGCAGGAATGGGCATGAGATATGTCTACAGCAATGCTTTAACTTGGGACACATACAGAAACCAGTAAAAAAATCTACACAAAGGTAGATTTATTTAAAAATATCTTATGCAAGATGTGCTGCCTAAGGGACACCAAAGAACAGGGCTTATATTTGCATGTCAGTGCTGGAAGTGCAAGTGCAGAGGGAGACTTTTGTGAATATGTGAGGTGCAGTCCTCAGGGAACACTCCTGGAATTGAGCGATGTCATGCATCACACTGAGCTCCCACTGCCCATGAGCTATGCTCTGAGCCCCCTTCCTTCAGTAATCTGGTAGGTTAGACACCTTAATCAAGAATGGAAAGCCCTGAGTCCTGGGAGAAACTCCTGCAGCTGAGAGATTAATTTTAACTAAATGAAAACAACTCATGAAATAAAAGCAAGAGTGAGCCTTTATGGATAATTTTAGAATTGAATTTAGTGGCAGTCCCAAGATGTAACACCAAGGCCCAAAGGTAATCTCAAAAAGATGCTCACCGGGTCACTTAAGGCACTGAAAGGACCTACCATAAAAGTACAATTCAAGTGGGAAAATCCTTACACTAAATCTGTACATATAAATGGGAAGTTAAATATCATCTAGCTCTTTTTAGATATTCAGTTTGATGCAAACTTGATGTTATGAGTATTCTCATAACATTTTGTAAAGCATCATCACATATCATTTTAGTTGAATTTATATTTATTTAGCTTATGTGCTCATTAGCATGGGGTGGCAAATTGTAATTTAAGATATGATCAATGTCTGACTTCAAGGAGCAGCCTCTCTCTTCAAATTGCATTTCCTGGCTCCTGTGCTACTTGAACAAGACATAGTAACACTAAAATAACATGAAAGACATTCTGCAACTGAACACTAAGCTGTGAGCTATGAATATTTTTATGGATATTCGGGGAGGAGAGAGGTCCAGGTGAGCAGTGCTGAGCAGGTAAATACACACAGAAGAGATGAGCTTTGAGCTGCCCTTGAAGGATACTTAGGATTGGGAAGTGAGGTAAGATAGAGGAAGGGCATCCCCGTAGGCGAATAGGAGGCAGAGTATCAGGGAGATGTCGTACAAATCTCTCAGGTTTCCTTGTCCAGAAAAATTTTTAAGAAATTATTCTGGCACCTGAATTTTCCCAAAATCTTAGAAGGAGATATCTGAGAGGAGCAGGGCTTCTCTGTAATGACATAATCCTCTAATCTGAATTAGAAACCACCTCAGAGCAGAGGGAGGAAAACCAGGCAGCATATCCCAGCTCTTCCCACGAATACTCACTGTAGACATTATTTACAGATTAAAGCTTTTTTTGACTGTCGACCTCAGATTTGGCATCAGGATCTTTCTTAACACAGTGTAGTGCGTGACAGTTGGCTCATAAGGCAACACCTATTTGCCATCCCTGCCCTAGGGGGTTACTTTCCTTCTTGAATCTCCTGTAAACATGCTGTTCTATGGCATAAGCTTGTTTTATCTGATTTTGGATTTATTTTTATGTCTTTTCGAACTTTTGTAGTGGGAAGTCCACTAGCAAGGCACTGTTTTCAAATGGAATTTATCTTTATGAATAATCTTAAAATTAACCTGGGGGAGGGCTTATACGATAATAGATATTACTACTTCCTTTCTTTGTAGCTAAAGCAATCTATGCCATAGCATGTGTTTCATGAAGGTCACCACACAAATCCAGCAATGGTCTTCATCCATAATTTGAATGGTCCAATCCTTCAGGGAAAGAATGCCATCAGTCCTCACAACTGCCCTATTTGGCTTATGATTCTTCATGCCAATCAAGGGAGGAGTCAACAAATGCCAGAAATGTCCACAGGTACTAGCCTACCTGGTTGAAAAGGAGTCAAGCAGGTTTGCCCACAAATGCCTTGGAAAGGAACCCTCTCTCCCTTTTGTATGAATGCCACAGTTCTGAAATTTTTCAGCAATCATGTAGTGAGATGCAATGCATGGTTTTGATCAAAATGCAGGAAATGTGCTATAAAAAAAGGCCCCAGGCACTGTGCTTATTGTATAAAAGAAGCAGTCTCCCTTGACAGCATGAGTGGATGAAACATTGAAGAAATGTTTAGGCTTCTGCCCATGATCGGAATTGGAGGGACAGAAAAAGAAAATGAAGGATACATCTCAGAAAGGGTCAAAAGATCAAAAAGTTCTCTATGTTTGTCAAGAGATCGTGAGCAATTCAACAAAAACCATACTGGTCTTCCTTTGTGTAAAGCTGTTGCTAGATGTTGGCTTTCCAGGTCTATGTTTTTCAGAATGGTCTGCAACTAGATCTGGCCAATAGCACGCGAGCTAAGGGAACGAATGTCACTCCTGGGTTGAGAGATTAAGAACAGTGCACCTTCTACACCTCTCCTCCTCTATCTTCCAGCTATATTAAAACAAACAAACAAACAAACGAAGACTCTGAGTCCCTGGGAAATGATAGAGCCAGGAGATGAAAGAAGCCTGGGTCCCTCAGTCATTTCATGGAGAAGAAGCCTTAGCAAATCAGAAACTCCATAGTCAATTATTATGTGAATAAGAAATAAAACTTTTTTCATATTAAGTCACTAAAACATAGAGCACTGTTGTTACACCAGCTTGTGTTACCCTCACTAATATAATGTAGAAATGTGAATCTTCTTTATTAAGAACAGATGTTGCATTGTGCAGTCAATTATCCAGTGTCGTTGGAATTCTGCATCATGAGTACATTAGGGAAATCCACAGGGAAGCATGAAGCTTCATTTTAACCATGAGGATGTTGGGAACAAAGTAATATAGGAAAGAAAGTCATATGGTGCCATTAATTCAATTTTGCATGCTCACACACTCCTCGTTCTAGTGAAGATGGAGTAATAGGGAACTGTATTCACCCTCTTCCTTGAAACACTGAAAAAAAAAAAAAAGGAAGAACATATAAACAAACTGGATATTAGGCAGTGAAGGTCAGTGTCCCCCTGAAGATGGGACACAAATGAGGTGAGCCCTATGATGCCCCAGCTTCCTGCACTAATAGAGTTGTCAGAACCCAGAGTACAGAGGGGAAATAGGGAAATTAGGTGGAGCCCAAGAAACTATTGAGTTGAGCAGACACAGTGAAAGCCTGAGAGGTAAAGACAGCTCAAGCTCATAGGACAGAATACCAGAAAGGACAGAGTTATGCAGAGTTCCAGAGATCTGCAAAGGGTTTTTCTGAAGCATTTAGCAGAGTACTGATTGGTGCATGCATGTGAACAAACTATCAGAAAGTAGAAAAAAGGATAGTTCAAAAGGTTTAAAGGTATCAGAGCCAGATGCACACAGGCCTTAGAATAGTGCCTATTCCCACTACCCAGACTGGGAAGCCCCATAATTCATGGAATTTTGGGTAGAAGACTTAGAAGGGGTTTGCCTCAGTTGTGGGGAATAATTAGCCTTATACTAAATTTAACTCTGGTCCTTCCTAAAAACTCTTAAAAGCAAGGCCAGAAGTAATTATATTGTTTCCAAGTAACATCACTGCATCCCAAAACAGAGCTCAAGAATATTTGAAATCTGAGATACAGAACAGATTAAATGAATAGAATACAAATAGCAAGAAGATAGACTTGAACCTAATTGTATCAATGATCATGAGTAAGAGAAAGCTGAGTGTTTATACTAAGATCAGCCAAACTGGATTTCAGAACACAGAATATTACCAGGGATAAAGATAATGATTTCATAATAATAAAAGAGTCAATTTATCAAGAGGACATAATAGTCCTGAATGTCTATGCAAAAAATAACAGAACTACAAAATACATAAAGCCCAGTCATTAATAGAATAAGAAGAAAGAAAAATCTGAAAGTATATACTAGACTTTTACAACACTGTTAATGACTTGAGCTAATCGACATGCAGAGAACCCTCCACCCAACAATAGTGAAACACACATATATTTCAATTTTGAAAGTGCATTTGGAACATTTACCAAGGTAGAACATATCCTGGGCATAAAACAAGCCTCAATACATTTAAAAGAATGCAAGTTCTGCAAATTAGAAATTAGTAACAAAAAGATCTCTGAAAAAAATCCCAAATATTTGTAAACTAAATCACCACTTCTAAATAACCCATGAGTCAAAAAAGAAATCACAAAAGAAAGTAAAAATTATCTTAAATTAACTGTTAATGAAGACTCAATATATCAGTATTTGTGGAATGTCACTAAAGCAGTACTTAAGGAGAAATTTACAGCAAAAAAAAAAAAAAAAATGCCTACATCAGGGGTCTTCAAAAAGTTCACAGAAAGATTCATATTATCTTTTAATTCCACTTTTCACAAACTTTTTGAAGTGTCCTTGTATTAGAAAAAGAAGAAAGATTTCAAATCAATATCCTTAGGTTTCAC
>NW_007731160.1:165430-167616 GCF_000696425.1 Galeopterus variegatus
CTAAACAAAGTCCAGAAAATTGAGGAGAAGACAATACTTCCCACCTCATTCTGAGGCTGGCGTTACCCTGATACCAAATTTAGAAAGAAAAAAAGGGGGGCAGGGTATTACAGGATAAGAAAAGAACAGACCAATATCTCTCATGAATATAGATGCAAAAATTCTAAAAAAAAAGTTTAGGAAATCAAATCCTACAAAATATAAAAAGGATCATATATCATTATCAAGTAAGTTTATACTAAGAATATAAGGCTGGTTTAACATTCGAAAATCAATCAATGTAATTTAAAATATTAACAAACTAATTAAGAAAACCATATAATCATCTCCACAGATGAAGAACAATCAGTTTACAAAACCAACATCCATTCCTGATAAAAATTTTCAAAAACCTAGGAGTAGAAGGAATCTTTCTCAATCTGATAAAGCACATCTGTGAAAAACTTACAGATAACATCATATTATGTAACGATGAAAGACTGAATGCTTTTCCCTAAGATCAGGAACAACACAAGGATATCTTCTTTTCACCCTCTTTTTTCAACATTGTACTAGGCAGTGCAGTAAGACTAAAAGAAGAAATAAGTATCCAAACTGAAAACAAAAAGATTATCCTGTATTTATTGCATATGGTATGATCGCACATATAGAAAATTGGATAATGAAATATACAAAAATGTTCATAAAACTAAAAAGTGTGTTTACAGGAATTGCAAAATATAAGACCAATTTACAAAATCCAATTCATTTCTATGCACTAGAAACAGAGTAAGACTTGAAATTATTTTTTAAACACCATTTCCTATAGCATTAAAATCTTGAAATGCTTAGTGGTAAAAGTGGCAAAAGTCATGCAAGACCTGTGCATCAAAAGCTACAAAACATTCCTCAGTAAATTTAAGAAGACCTCAATAAATAGAGATATCTTTTTCAATTGTCAGTAAGCTCAAATTTGTTAATGAAGACACAATTTATCAGCATTTGTGGAATGTCACAAATTTTGCTGAAATTGATCAACAAATTCAAGCAATTCCAAACATAGCTCAGCAGGTGATTTTGTCAAAATTGACAAGCCAATTCTAAAATTCAGGTATACTGAATACTATATTCTGAGTATAGGAAAAATTACCTTAAAGAGCAAAATTGAATGATTTATATTACCTGACTTCAATATTTGTATTTGTAATAAAGCTACAGTAATTGACAGACTGTAGTGTTGGCATAAAGATAAACAAATTTACAAATGAAACAGAATAGAGTCTATAAATTGACCCACACATACAGTGGTGACAGATTTTAAAAAAGGCAATTCAACAGGAAAGGAAAGTCTTTTCAACAAAGGTGCTGGAAAAATTGGATCTCCATATGCAATGAAATAACTTTAATCCATAACACACGCTGAATACAAAAATTAATGAAACATAGACTATAGACATAACTGTAAATATTGTAAAACTATAAAACATCTAGATCAAAACATGGGAGAAGAGTTCAGGTCAAGATGGCAGAATAGACAGTCCCCAGTGTCACTCTTTCCCAAAAATCAGCCAATTTACAACTATATAAAAAATCAGGGCCGGCCCGGTGGCGCACTGGATAGTGCGCCGCTTGGGAAGCGCAGCGGCGCTNCACCAACAGACTAGGAAAAAAAAGAGAAAAATATACCTCAAAGTAAGCTGAAGGAAGAAAATAATCAACAACAACCTGAAAACAATAGTATGGAAATAAAAAACAATACAGAAAATCAATTAGTCGATAAGCTGATGGCTGAAAAAAATCAATAAAATTGATCAACATCTAGTCAGATGGGTCAGAAAAGGGAGAGAGGGGAGAAGACACAAATTACCACTATCAGAAATGAAAGAGGTAACATACCTACAGACCCTACAGATACTAGGAGGATAGTAAAGGAATATTATGAATATTTCATGGCCATAAACTGATAGCATAAATGAAAGACACAAGTTACAAATGCTCACTTAAGAAACAGAAAACATGAATAAGCTTATATCTACTAAGGAAATCAAACTTCGGATGGAAAACCTTCTTACAATAAAAAACTTCAGGCCCAGATGGCTTCACTGGTAAATTCCACCAAGTGTTGAAGATGGCAATAATACCAACTCTAAACAAAGTCCAGAAAATTGAGGAGAAGACAATACTTCCCACCTCATTCTGAGGCTGGC
>NW_007731160.1:167896-168478 GCF_000696425.1 Galeopterus variegatus
AAAAAAAAAAAAAAAAAAATCAACAACAGCCAATATGGGGCAGCTAGAGCTCAGGGGAATGGGAGGAGAGACCTACAAAGTTCATGAAGGAGGGAGAAGCCATGATGAGAGAAAGAAAAAACTGCTCTGACCATTTTGTGCTCCTACCACTTTAAGGCCAGAGCTGCTGAGCACACGGAGCAGGAGCTGGCAGAAGCCACTGGATGGAGTTGCTTGGATGCAGTGGGGGAGAAGAGGGCCTTGGTAGCCCCCAGGCCAGCAAGACCACTAATAGGGTTCCCATGGGCCCACATAGGAGCAAGAGGCCACAACGACTGAAAAAATGGAGCCTCAGAGGCATGGCCTGTACCACAGGAAATGTTTGCAGCACGGGCAGTGGGAGAGACAAGCCAACCTGGGAAACACTGGGGCACAGCAAGGACAGCTGATTGGCACCCCAGTCAGCATATGACCACTTAGAGGAGACTGGTAGGGAATATAGAATTGTATGGGGTGCAGTTTGATGAAAAGATTCAGGCGAGGGCTTTTAAGATGGCAACGGGTCTGGAGCAGCCGTGCCAGGAGACAGCGCGACCCTGAGAA
>NW_007731161.1:0-3185 GCF_000696425.1 Galeopterus variegatus
TCTTAAAGGAAGAAAGACATTATACTGCATTAAGGTATGATTAGGATGATTGTCTCTTTTTTGGAGAAATTGTGAATGTTCTGTCATACATGTAACTTGAATAGCTTAAAACTTGATTTGTTTGCAAATATTTTCTCCCATTCTGCATGTTGTCTTTTCAATTTGTTCATTGTTTCCTTTGCTGCACAAAAGCTATTTAGTTTGATGTAATCCTATTTATTTTTTCTTTTGTTACTTGTGCTTTGGGAGTCTTATTCATAAAGGCTTTGCCCAGTCCTACTTTCTAAAGTGTTTTACCTGTGCTTTCCTTTAGTCCTTTTATAGTTTTAGGTCTTATACTTAAGTCTTTAATCCATTTTGAGTTGATTTTGGTATGTGGAGAGAGGTCCAAGTCTAGTTTCATTCTTCTGCATAGGGATTTCCAGTTTTCTTAGCACCATATATTTAAGTGGCAGTCTTTTCCCTGATTTATATTCTTGGTACTTTTCTCAAAGATCAGTTGGCTGTGAGTACATGGATTGATTTCTGAGTGTCTGTTTGGTCATTGGTCTGAGTGTCTGTTTTTATGCTGGTACCATGCTGTTTTGGTTACTATAGCTTTGTGAAATAATTTGACATCAGGTAATGTTATGCCTTTGGTCTTTATTTTTTGTTCAGGATTGCTTTGGCTATTTGGGGGTAGAATGTCATTGGTGATTTGATGGTGATGCATTGAATCTGTAGATACCTTTGGGTAGTGTGGACATTTTCACAATGATGATTCTTCCAATCCAAGAGCATGCAATGTTTTTCCACATTTTTGCATCCTCTTTAATTTCTTTCAGTAGTGATTTGTAGTTCTCTTTGTAGAGATTTTTTGCGACCTTGGTTAAATTTATTCCTAGGCTTTTTTTTTTTTTTTTTGTAACTACTGTAATGGGCTTACTTTCTTGACTTCTCTTTCTGCTAGTTTGTTATTGGGCAGTAAAAACATTACTGAGTTTGGGGTGTTGATTTTATATCCTGAAACATTACTGAAATTGTTTATAATTTCAAAGAGTTTTTTGGTAGAGTCTGCAGGTTTTTCTATATATAGGATCATGTCATCTGCAAACAGGGACAGTTTGACTTCATCTTTTCCAGTGTGGATCCCCTTTATATCTTTCTTTTGCCTGATTGCTCTGGCTAGTACTTTTAATATTATGCTAAATAGGAATGGTGATAGTGGGCATGATATTGCTGGTGGACTTGTCATTTGGCTTTTATTGTGTTGAGGAATTAGGTATTCTTTCTGAACTTAATTTACTGAGAGTCTTTATCATGGGAGGATGTTGAATTTTGTTGAATGCTTTTTCTGCATCTATTGAGATGATCATATGGTTTTTGTCCTTGATTTTGTTGATGTGGTGTATAACATTTATTGACTTGAATATGTTGAACCATCCTTGCATTCCTGGGATGAATCACAATTGATCGTGGTGTACAATTTTCTTTGATGTGTTGCTGTACTCTGATTGCTAGTATTTTGTTGAGGATTTTTGCATCTATGTTCATCACAGATATTAGCCTATAGTTTTCTTTTTTGTTGTTGTATCTTTGTCTGGTTTTGTTATCAAGGTGATGCTGGCCTCATAGAATGAGTTTGAGAGAGTGGCCTCTGTTTCAATTTTTTGAAATATTTGAAGATAATTGGTATTAATTCCTCTTTAAAAGTTTGGTAGAATTCACCAGTAAAGTCATCTGGTCCTGGGTTTTGTTTGTTGGGAGATTGCTGATTACTGCTTCAATCTCATTGCTTTTTATTGGTCTGTTATGGTTTTATATTTCTTCTTGGTTCAGTCTTGGTTGTTTGTATGTGTTCAAAAATTATCCATTTCCACTAGGTTTTCAAATTTATTGGCATATGGTTTTTGTTATAGTCTCCAATGATTCTTTGTATTTCTGTGGTATCAGTTGTAATGTCTCCTTTGTTATTTCTGATTTTTTAAAATTTCTCTCTCTCTCTCTCTCTCTCTCTCTCTCTCTCTCCTCCCTCGCTCCCCCCCTCTCTCTTTCTTTTGGATACCCAAGCTAATGGTTTGTCTGGTTTATTTATCTTCTCAGAAAAACAACCTTTTTTTCACTGATCTTTCAAAACTTTTTTGGGTCTCTGTATCATTTAGTTCTGCTCTCATCTTATTTCTTTCTGCCTACTAACTTGGGGTTGGAATGTCCTTATTTTTCTAGTTCTTTGAGGTGTAGCAAATATTTGCAAAGTATACATCCAACAGGGGATTAATATCCAGAATGTACAAGGAACTCAAACAACTACACATTTTAAAAAACAAATAACCCAATTAAAAAATGGACAAAGGAGCTAAATAGACATTTTTCAAAGGAAGACATACAAATGGCCAACAGGTACATGAAAAATGCTCAGCATCACTAATCATCAGGGAAACACAAATTAAATTAATATGTAAAATAGCATGGAAGTTTCTCAAACAACTACAGATAGATGTACCACACAATTAGCAATCCTACTGCTATGTATATACCCAAAGGAATGGAAACCATCATGTAAAAGGGCAACATGCACTCCCATGTTCATTGTAGCTCTATCTTCAGTAGTCAAGGTATGGAACCAACCTAAATGTCCATCAATAGATGACTGGATAAGGAAAATGTAGTATATATACACAATGGAATACCACTCAGCCATAGAAAAGGATGAGATTTTGCCATTCATGGTAACATAGATAAGCTTGGAGAAATTTATGTTACATTTAGTAATGAGGTTCAGAGGGAAAATTACCACATATCATCCTCACTCATAAGTGGGACCTAAGAGACAAAGAAGGAAGGAAAGAAAGACCACAGTGGCACATTGGACTTACAGAGGTAGAGAACAGACCTCGGATTGCTGAGGCAGGGGACTGGGACATTGGGAATAATTGTGATTTGTGATAGTGAGCATACTGTTAGTATGGATCTGATCATCACATCTTGGGCACAGGTGCTGACAGTCAACTCTGTACCCTATGAATATGTATAATCAATAAAAAATAATAAAAAAAATAAAATAAGCACAAACACAGTTTGTTTTCAGGTTGAGTACTTAGTACTATGGTGATCCTAAGAAAATCCAACTTATATTCCTGAAAACTTTTTGGTTGTATAGCACACATTTGTATAAAGTGGATAATGGTATGGCCATTGTACATTTT
>NW_007731161.1:4406-4616 GCF_000696425.1 Galeopterus variegatus
ATCAAGGTGATGCTGGCCTCATAGAATGAGTTTGAGAGAGTGGCCTCTGTTTCAATTTTTTTGAAATATTTGAAGATAATTGGTATTAATTCCTCTTTAAAAGTTTGGTAGATGGGCTGGCCCGGTGGCGCAGTGGATAGTGCACCGCTCCCGTCCGAGGGTTCGGATCCCACATACAGACCGGCTCCCGCTCACTGGCTGAGCGAGGCG
>NW_007731161.1:7247-38719 GCF_000696425.1 Galeopterus variegatus
AACTAGAATCTAGAGCTACTAAGTCCCAATTTTTATTTTTGCTTCCTCCAGTAAAATATACTAGTGCAAAGAGAGTGTTCATTCTTTCCCCCATAAACTATGAGAAAAGGATTCCCAGGAGACAAGACAATGGAGATATTTTTCATATATTATAAAATTCATCAAGTCTCAGTTTAGAAAAGGAAGGTCAATAAAGAGCAACACATCGTCATTTCCCCTAAGGTCTTATGTCAAATTCTTCAAAAGTTGAGTTTAAAGTTCTTCAGGTAATTTCAAACTTTTAATGTAATATTTTTCTTCGCCGATGGTAATTTATTCTGGTTATTTCTATCTCATCTCATCAGCAGCTCACAACTGATTCAGAACTGAAATGCTCTTCTAGACGTGTCTCTTTTGATTTCAGTGTCTGTCAATAGAATTTTCATAAGGCAAAAATCCTGTTGAGAGGGGAAGCACACATGGCAGTAATCTGATAATCTAGCTAAATTTGAAGTTGCTCAAAACAAAATCACAGTGACAACTAATTATTTAATTGCACACAAAATATTTTAACCATTTATTTCCCCTTTGGGTCCAGCTGTTAACCGGCTCAACATATCAAATATCCCCTGAAGTTTCTTTAATTTCCATCTTGAAATTCCTAGAATAAAGCAAAAAATTAGTTCTTTATCTGAGAAGTAATATTTTCTTCAAACTTTTAGTTTCAAGTTTTCTTTGAAAAGATAGATTTTTAAAAATGAAAAACCTAACTTGCACTTGAGAATGTGTCCTGAAAAACTTTAAACTGTTTAGCCTACCAAGTTTTTTCCTGTTCACCCATATGTCACTAAAAATCATCTTATTTCTATTCTTTATATTGATTATATTTCTTTCCAGGTTTCATTCTGATGGCAAATAGGGCCTGAGTTTTCATCCTTTCATTATGTTGCCTAGATTTTTCTCAAGCATATATTCCCTTGTGATTAATTAACTCTGAACTATGTTTGAATCACTTTCCATGTGCATCTCACAGATGAAATTTCTTTCCTGTAGGAAGCTTCTGTTGGGAAACAAGAACTGAGCCCTGCATAAATCTTCAAAATTAATTACAAGGTATGGTTTGTCTCGGATTATGTTTGAATCACTTTCCATGTGCATCTCACAGATGAAATTTCTTTCCTGTAGGAAGCTTCTGTTGGAAAACAAGAACTGAGCCCTGCATAAATCTTCAAAATTAATTACAAGGTATGGTTTGTCTCGGATGCAACAGCAGAATGGTAAACCCAAGAAGATTTCCCTATCGTATTTCTATTTTTCGTTCTCTAGACTGTTGGTCATCAGAATGATTAAGAAATATACAAATAATTCTGCCAGCTTTCAAAGCACTCAAAAAATATAGTTTTTACTGTAAAAAGAAATAGAGAATGGTACTTTTTTTTACTTGTTTTTGAAGATATGATTTTGTTATTAATTTAGCTATTATCACCTTTGTTTCTAAAACAAAGGAAAACAACTTGATAATAGTTAACTGATGAATAATTACTTAACAAGTATCTCCAGAGTACCATCAGAAACTGAATATTTTTCAGTGGAATCTTTAAAAGTAAAGCCAATGCTTCCTGTGCACATGCAGGAGTATGAATGTGTGTATTTGCTGGAATGCTATGGAGCAAAACTGAACCTGACGTCCCTGCTCACCACTCGCTGCTACCCAACAGGTTTTTTGATGATGCTCTCCTGACTAGTGTGATCAATTCACCGCTGTAGTGAATCATGATGAACGTAATTCATGTCACTTGAGTGTATTGTGGTAGCAAGATGATTTAAGAATAGCCTTTAAATAGATAAGCAGCTTTTATGTATGGAGAAATAGCAAAGCAGTAGAAAACAACATTCAAATGTGTTGATGCATCAACACATTAATTAAGGAACTATTGAAATCTCAAGTTATGAGGTAGCTCCAGAGCCACTGAAGAGGTGAAGCCTGGGAAATCTATTGTTCAGATAAGAGTGGTGCATTAATTACTAGGGACGTTTTAATACTTCTGGACTCTTGTCTACCAGTTATAATGTCATTAAAAAATTATATAAGCAGGATTACTTTATCCACAGGTGCAAGCTGTGTTTCTAAGAGAGGTCTCTTTTTGGAACAAATTTGAAGGACCCCCTATCTTTTCTTTCTCTATTGACAAGAGAAAGTTCTAGAAGCTAAGTTCTCTGATATCCTCCGGCCCTAATCAAATTAGACTTTCAATGGTAAGGAACCAGAATAAATGTGCTTCCTCAAGTTTTGTTTTGTTTTGCTTCTGGAAGCACCATCACAAAGTATCTCTGGGCCCAACTACATGACAATTTTATAAAATACACTTTCTCTTGATTTAAACATATCAACTCAAAGCTATGTATATCTAAAAACAAACAAAAGAAACACACATGCATACTCACAATAAAATGACGGCCAATTGACAATTCTTCCTCACTTAGCCTTATGTAAAAAACCATGGTGAAGTATTACAGCATATGTGTTAGGATGCTGTATGAATGAGAAGATACTGTCAGCCTGTTGAGACCCCTCTATTCTGATCACGTGAATTTGAGATATTCACTGAGCATACACTTGTGCTTTACCATCACCAGTAATTCTATCTCCCATAATACACAGAGGAAAAAGTCAGGCACTTGGCATCTCTTTTTTCTATTCTTAGGATGTAACTTTACAAGAGCCTTAGACATATGAGGGTAAGTGCAGTAGGGAGAAATGTGATTTAAATAGCCCCAAATAATGCCACAATTTAAAAAATAAAAGTAAATTGAAAACTAAAAGTAAA
Source organism: Galeopterus variegatus (assembly GCF_000696425.1). NCBI lineage: Eukaryota > Metazoa > Chordata > Mammalia > Dermoptera > Cynocephalidae > Galeopterus > Galeopterus variegatus. The sequence continues at coordinate 10,055 of NW_007731161.1, forward strand.
TTAAAAATTGCACAGAAAACTTTGGAAGTGCTACACAATTAAATACTAAGTGATGTTTTTATGTAGGGATATCTTTGTTTACTTCTTCTGGTTTCATTCTAATTTTATAATAATTCCCATGTGTAATTTTACATATAAAGCTTATTTTAAAGGTATTTTTTCTTGCTTGATAATAACAGAAAACATTTTTGACAATGGCAGTACATCACAGGAGGTGCAACCTCAAAGGAAAAATGTCGTGTCTCCAAGATTTGAAGTGTTGAATCCTTTTTATAACAGGTTTTGTTCATTTACTTGTCAAAAGTCAGTTGGAGTTCTAAAACTAACATGATGCTGCATGGAGCCATTCTTTGAGAGATAGCTGCTAAATATTTAACAGCATATGAAAACCAACATTGCAGGAGGATTCTCACAGCAAGATTAATCTGAGGTGAGAGTACAATATGCCTGAACAGAGTTTTTCAATAATGAAAACAATATTTGTATTCTGATACAAAATCATCCTGCTTGGTTAAATTTGCAATAAAAGAACTAATAGGCTCTTTCTTGTTTGGTTAAACTGTATATGATTCCTTTTCCATAACTAATCTTCCCGAAGTTTTTGAAACATACTATTGCAATATGCTCAGTTCTGTTTCTATGACCAACTTTGAAGATGGTCAGGGTTCCAGTTATCAAGATCAGACTTATGTAGCATGACTTTGAGAGACCTAAGATCACAAAAATAGATACTGAAGGAAGGCAGAATTTTTTAAAAAATGTATTGACTTTATTTTCTTTCTAAAAACTACTGATATCAGGATTTTTCAAGTCCGCTCTTGATTCACTTATTCTTGAACAAATATTTTGTAAGCCAGTTTCCCTTCTCCAGTACTCTTTGATTCTACCCCTATCAAATACAATTTATATGACTTGGCAGGTGGGGCTGGGGTTGGGGTTATGGAGAGAATGTTACCAGCATATGAAAAATAAATCAACTGCTAAAACTCAGTCTTTTGTTCAGGGAACAATCCCCCAAAAGTCTCCTTGGAAATTCTAGGCATTTTATTGTCATTGGCCTCCCTTCATGAGTCCTTAAAAGTCTAGACTTTGGGCCGGCCCGGTGGCGCACTGCACTAGTGCGCCGCTTGGGAAGCACGGAGGCGCTCCCGCCGAGGGTTCGGATCCCACATACAGACCGGTTCCCTACCAGCATATGAAAAATAAATCAACTGCTAAAACTCAGTCTTTTGTTCAGGGAACAATCCCCCAAAAGTCTCCTTGGAAATTCTAGGCATTTTATTGTCATTGGCCTCCCTTCATGAGTCCTTAAAAGTCTAGACTTTATCATATATCTTGGATTAGTGAGTTTCCTCCTTGACCAGCATAACTAGTTCAGCAGGCAAATGCAAGACCTGCAAATATCAAGCACACGACCTCTGGAAATTAAGAGTTTAGAGGTTTTTCCACATAATTCTCTTGGTAAGACTGAACCAACTGGCTCAGTCTCTTCAACAGTCCACTGTCAATCAAAGGACCTCGCTATCATAAAAAAGAAATTCAAGGATCATAACAACAATGTCTGCTGGAAAAGGTAATAAATTAGCTGCAACCAGTCTTTTGCTATGAACATGAGTATGTGAGGGTGGTAACTTCAGCATTATTTGCACATTACACTTTGTATTTTAATATTTCCCTATTTATATATCTTGATAATTTAACCAATGGCAATTAACATTTGAAAATACATAAACTATAAATACGTAAGGAGAAATCACCACCAAGTTTACCATCTATTAAATAATAACTAACATTAGGTGTGTTTACCTCTAGTCTTCTTGATACGTTAATTTTCTAAACTATTATTTAACTTATTTATTGAAATAAGATTATACTTACAGAAAAGTTTCAAGCATAGTACAGTGAATTTCTGTGTACACTTCACCCAGATTCCCCTGTTTTGTTTTGTTTTTTTTTTTTGGTACAAGGATCAAACCCTGGATCTTGGTAATATCAGTATCATGCTCTAACCAAATGAGCTAACTAGCCAACCCTAATGCTAGCAGCTTACATAGCCATGGTACAATAAACAAAGCTGTGCATTAATGTTGTTATGCTATTTTATTAGTCCATTTCTATTGCTTATAACAAAATACCTGGAACTGGGCACTTTGTAAGAAAACAAAATTTATTGCTTACAGTTTTGGAGGCTGCAAAGTCCAAAGTCCAGAGAACACATCTGGTGAAGGTCTTGGTGGTGGCAACAGTGAGCCATGGGTCTTATATGGCAGAAAATGGCAGAGCAGAGAGACAGAACTTCTTGTGCGCTCTTCTTTTAAAGCACTCCCTGGTGAAGGTCTTGGTGGTGGCAATGGCAGAAAATGGCAGAGCAGAGAGACAGAACTTCTTGTGCGCTCTTCTTTTAAAGCACTCAGAACCATGCCTGTGACCACCATTAAATCAGAATCACATCCCTAACCACCTTTATTAATCCACTCATTATAGCATGGTCTTAAAATCTAATCACCTCTTCAAGGTCCCACCTTTAGATCACCATAATAGGATTTCCCACCCTTAACAGTTACAGTGGGAATTAAGCTTCCAATATGTGGACTTCGGAGAAACAATTCAATCAATTCACAGCAGCTATTAACTAAACTACAGATGTTATGCAGTTGTCATCTATTTGTTCATTAATGTTCTATCTTGACTCCAGGCTTCTATCTAGCATGCATTTTGTTTAGTTGTTATTTTTTTCTTAATCTCTTGCAGTCTATAACATTCCTCAGTCTTTCCTTATCTTTCATAACTTTGACATTTTTGAGGAGTGTTGGTCAAATATTTTCATAAATGGTCTTTAATTTAATTTTATATAATATTTTGTCATAAATAGATTGAGGCTATCAATTATTGGGAAGATTATCACAGAGATTCGTTTTAACATAATTGAAAGTATTCTTGATAACCCCCAATTTAAAAACTTTATTTTCTCAACATATCATGTCATATATTTCCCCATATCAATAATTCTTTCATGAGCATTATTTTCGTATCTTAAGTAATTAAAATGAGGAACCGAAGATGTGGTAGTTAGAAGACAGGTAGAGCTCAGAGGAGTTTGTTAAATATAATAAAAAATAAATTATATATACGCTCATAATAAACTAGTGCAATATTGTGATGGCATGATTCATATAATATAAAAAAGACAGTTATAAATCATCAATAATGTCTAGTGTCATCACAAAAGACTAATTGGGCAGGCAGAATTTAAAATAGGATTTCCAAGGGAGAAGAAATATTGCTAACTAGGCAAGCTGAAACATTATATGTCAGGCAAAGATGGTGAGTTAGAAATACATTGGGAGTAGAAATGCTTAGAATGGTGTGAAAATGCTGTAAAGACATTATCCAGCAGATTTTCAAATCCTTTCATAAATATCTTATTATATTCTAAAACCATAACTATGAAGTAGCTGACATTATCTTATTTACATTAATGAAATTAATTGAGCCACACTGAAATTGAAAGAGTTTTAGTAGATCACCACATGAAGAGTCAAATCCAGATGATTTGAATTTTTAATTTTATTGTCTTTCCATTACATTTCTTTGGTTCTCTAGCGTTAGCATGATGTAAATTGATGATGTAATTTAAAAATTCCATCTAAATTATGTTTTCTCTTCTTTTGAATTCCTATTTTACTTTCTCTCTTGAACATAGTTAAAATGTGTTTTTTCTTTTCAAAGGTCGTACTTTTAAGCCTTTGAATACCTATGAATATTTCATTTCTGTTGCCTTCACATTTATGAGAACACTTGATTCAACAAACATTTTTGGACTAACTATTTTTTATCAAAATGCTGCAAGAATTGCTCCTATGGAACTCAGTATTACTAAGAAGTCTGATAAAAGCCTAATATTTATAATCATTTTTAGAAAACCCTGTAAGACAACAAAACATAAAACAAACATTTAGAAAACACATTTTTATGCATAATGCTTTTATTTAATACTTAATAGGCAATTCAGTCACATTTCCTAAAACTATACATTTATTTATTTATTCATAATTTTCTCTCATTCCCTCTGTCATCTATTTTCCCAGATCTCTCTTAGGCTTATCATAAATAATCCGTGTTATTAGTTTCTTGTATATTTTTCCAGCATTTCTTTATGTACATAAATATGTGTATATGTATGTATATATACTATATATGCAAATAAATATGTATTCTTACTTAACCCTCTTTTTATACATAATGAACTCTAATACTTATGCTGTCATATGCCTAGCTTTTTCATATAAAATAAATATTAAAGGCATGATTACATAGATTTTTCTTTTTATTTTTAGAACTGCATACTGGTATATTATATTGCCTAAGGAATTTAGTGCATAATATTTTGTAATTATAAGTGTTAGAATAAGGACTCAAATGCTTATTAATGCTTTTTGTTGATCTAAATAAATATTCAGTGGTACAATGAAAAATTTGAAAAATTATGTGTGGCATGGGTCAATTCTTCAGTTTATAGGAATATTCTGCCTTTTGCATATGACATCTTTACCCCCTGAGCACAAAATATTATAAATGCACTACAGTCATTGTTACAAATACTAAGTCCTCTAAAAATGTTCAAAATAATTCAGGAGGGAGTTGTTTCAGTTGAGAATTACTCTATTATAGAATAATACTGAAATTTCTCTCTCATGAACATTTAACAGTTATTAAAGAAATAAAATAACATCATTACTGCAGTTAGAGGAACTCTTCAGTTTGGAGTTGTCTAAAAAATGTGCCATCTGAAGTACTTTCTGAGATAGATTTAGGTAACTAAGATGTGGTACTAGATGATCTCCTGACACTCATATGTTAGAATTCTGTATCATGAGACATTCCCTAAAAACCCTGAAGATGACTGAAGAAAACAAATTCCAAATGCAATGCACCTCCCATACTGCTAATTCAGTCACTTGCTTTCATACATCCATTTTTGAGAACTAAAAGGTTTGCAGGATTGGGGCTGTCATTCTTTCACTCACATTTCATAACAAATTTTAAGAAGTAAAAGGATGTGTTATGTTAACTTTACTTGTGTTGAGTGATGTAGATTATAGTTTCCATAACTAAGCACAGTCCAATTAAAGTCATGCATTCAGCTCTGAAATGTGACATTGAATCAAACATAAGACATTTTAATTCATATTTTAGTGCTATCCGGTGGTACAAAATCATTAGTCATTGTAAGCTAGTCACTGTGCTGAATAACATAAAATCACATGTCTTCTCTACCACCCCTATAAATAAAATTCATTTTGCCTATTGCTTTTATTACAGTTCTGAAAAACAGAAATACAGGATATAATTTAATTTTACATCACCTCCTTATCTCCTAAAATTTGATATATCTGTGTGTGTGTGTGTGTGTGTGTAAATACATTCTCATTATCAAATCAGCAATTATAGAAAGTTCTATGAACCAAAAAATAGTGGGGGAAATTTTATAAACTAGCGACATTGAATCAAACATAAGACATTTTAATTCATATTTTAGTGCTATCCGGTGGTACAAAATCATTAGTCATTGTGAGCTAGTCACTGTGCTGAATAACATAAAATCACATGTCTTCTCTACCACCCCTATAAATAAAATTCATTTTGCCTATTGCTTTTATTACAGTTCTGAAAAACAGAAGTACAGGATATAATTTAATTTCACATCACCTCCTTATCTCCTAAAATTTGATATATCTGTGTGTGTGTGTGTGTAAATACATTCTCATTATGAAATCAGCAATTATAGAAAGTTCTATGAACCAAAAAATAGTGGGGGAAATTTTATAAACTAGCCATTCTTTTATCTCACACACACACACACACACACACACACATTTTACAGACCCTGTGTATATGGGATATTTGTATTTTACATTGGGCTTAGCTTATTTGCCAGCACCTTGATAAAAATGTTATCTCATTACATTATAGATGATAAAACTGATAATATCTAACTTTGGATTCAAGAACATTTGGAAATATTCTTTCTCTGCTAATTATTACCTGAAGAAACTTGAAAAAATTATTTAAAGTTTCTGAACTTCTATTTCCTTGTCTGTAAAGTATGAATACAAGCATCTTTTTTCATGGCTAAGGAGAAGAATCATCAAGATACATGTGTATTTTTTGTACATATAATCCCTTCCTAAATGGTATAATTTCCCTTCTATAAGATATTTAAGAAAAAATGCCAGCAATAAGGACATCTCTCTTCCCATTTTATCATTTGCCAGTGGATTTCTTTCTACCTTTAACAGAAAAATGAAATCACTGAAACGTAATTCAAGGATCAGATGGCAGACTGCAGCATACTTTAAGTCTAGCATATCTTAGTCCAACTTACTGAGTGTCTCATGTGGGGATACTGCTGTAAGCAACACACACTGAAAAGAATAATTTATACATATTCTATATTTTTAAAATATTAGAAAGATTTACAACATAGATTATATCTTGCAGAGATGATAAAAATTGTCCTTTATTCATAACCACCAAAAACTATAAGGAGCATAATTATTCCTTGTGTCCATTAACCAATATCTTGCTATCCCCCTCCTCTTTCCCACCTGTAGTAATCACAGCTCTGTTCTCTCCTGAAAATTCAACACATTATTGTGATTCTTTCTTCCTTCCTTCTGATATGTGTGTATTTTATTCCTTTTATTGCTTATTACACTGGTAGGACCTATGATACAATACAAAGCTGAAGAAAATAGGGAAGTTATCTTTGCTTTGTCCTAATCTTTGGGGAGAATTGTTCAATTTTCACCATGTCAGTTTTATGTTAGCTGTAGTTTGTTCATTAATGATCTTTATCTGGTTGAGAAGATTTCTTTATATTTCTAGTTTGCTAAGAGTTTTTGTAATGGATGGGTATTAGATAATATCAAATACTTGATGTGCATTGATTGAGGTGACCATGTGGTCTTCTTATCTACTTTATTGATATGGTGAATTATACTGCTTGATTTCCTAATGTTAAGTCAACACTGTAATCCTGGAATAAGTCTCACTTAGTTATGAAATATTTTCTTTCTATATATTTCTGGATATAATTTTCTAATGATTGTTAATTATTTTGACATCTATATTCATGAGGGTTATATTGATCAGTACTGTTATTTTTTGTTATAATATTGGTATCAGGTAAATGCTGATCTCATAAAATAAAAAATGAGTTGGGAAGTGATCGTGTTTTATATTCTGGGAAAAAAATCATGTTGAATTCATGTTATTTCTTCCTTAAATGTTTGATAGATATCACCAATAAAGCCATCTGGGCTTAATGTTTTCCTTCTGGGAAATTTACTATTTTTTTTTAGTTGAAAAATAGTTGTTTGTACACATCTGTAGGGTACAGAGTTGAATATCAATACCTGTGTGTAATATGTGATGCTCAAATCAGGATAATTAGTATAGTCAACATTGTAGAATATAATCTAGAGTGCAGCCTTGTAATGCCAAGCTCAAGGTTATAGATCCCCACATCAGCCAGTTGCCAAAAAAGCCTCCCCCCCAAAACCCAAAAAAACCAACTTACATATTTTACAAAATCACAGGTGGATTGAATAATTTGGCTTGGAGAAAACAAGAACAAGAATTGAGGATGCAGGGGGGCTGGCCCGGTGGCGCACTGGATAAGTGTGCCGCTTGGGAAGCGTGGCGGCGCTCCCACCCGAGGGTTCGGATCCCACATATAGACCGGTTCCCGCTCACTGGCTGAGCGAGGCGCGGGGGCAACGCCGAGGGTTGCAATCCCGTTGCCGGTCCCCCGTCCGGTATGGTGGCAACACTGAGGGTTGCGATCCGTTGCCGGACACGGAAAAAGACAAAAAGACAAAAAAAAAATAAATAAATAAAAAAGAATTGAGGATGCAGGAATAATTTCATTTTCTTCATGAATACAGGGTTTTTCAGATCATTTCTTCTTCAGAAAGCCTTTGTTAGTTTGTGTCTTTCAAATAATTTGTCAATTTTAAGCTTCCGGTCAAGATGGCAGAACAGATGGCCCCCAGCATCACTCTCTCCCACAAATAAACCAATTTACAACTATTAAAAAGCAACCACAGCTAGGCTGTGGCTGCTAGAGCTGAGGGGAAGAGGAGAGACCTATGGAGTACATGAAGGTGGGAGAAGCCACAATGAGAGTGTCCCAACCCGCAGGATATTCAACGAGGACCCTGGAGGGGGGAGTGGGAATTGGATGGGACAAGAGACACGAGAAATTAAGACAAGACAGTATTCTGATCAAGTCTCGTTTATTAGCCAGAAGGTCACAGTTTATATAGACAGCAGGAGGGAATCAGCAGTTAATTAAGTATGCAGATGGTTTACTGAGAAAACCACAGGGTGGGTTGTTCCGGTAAATGGAAAATTCCCATTATCTATGGCAAGTTGTAAAGTTACCTATACCCATAGTGCACAGGATAGGGAGGGACGGAAGATAACAGCAAACAAGGCTCTGAGGCCTCGAGGCAATAGCTGGGTGGGCTCTTTGGCTCCAGACAGGTAGGCAGGCTCTTAGGCAACAGCCGAGCTCTATGGCTCCGGACAGAGAGAAAGAAAAAAACACTCTGACCATTTAGAATTTTGGCCATTTTCAGGCTGGAGCTGCTGAGCGCACTGAGCAGAGGCTGGCAAAAGCCGCAGCTGTGCCCTTCACATGGAGTTGCTTGGAGGCAGCAGGAGAGAAGAGGGCCTTTGGTGCCCCCAGGCCAGCAAGACCACTAATAGGGTTCCTGTGGATCCCCATAGGACCAAGGAGCCACAACAAATGAGAAAAAAAGGAGCCACTCAGAGGCTGAGGAGTCGGTGCAAGGGACCACAGCACAGCCCATCCCATGGGAAGTGTTTGGAGCATGGGAAGTGGGGGTGATGGGCCCACTGGGAGAACAGTGGGACACAGCAAGGAAAGCTGATCTGCCCCCCCCATCAGTGTAGGACCACTCAGAGGAACTGTATGGGGTACAGTTTGATGAAAAGACTCAGGCCCAAACCAGTATTTCTATACAGTGCAGGTGCAGTGGATTTCACTAAACCCAGAAGTACCTATAAAGTCAACCATTAAAACTGGAGCAGCACAAAAAGCCTTCCCCAGGAAATCAGCAGCAAAGAGCAATTTAGTTCAACCACAGAGCTCAAGTACTGGTCCCCACAGGAAGTTCCCCCACTTTAGAAGTAAGCAAAGGACAACAAATTAGTTCCAGCACAGAGTTTAAGTGGTGGGAACAACAAATAATCTAACATAGAACTGAAAGGAAAAACAGAGTACCCACTGGGGCCTGAGGCATGAAGCTGGTGAATGGGCCCTCCACCCACAACTGGGCACAACACCAGCACCATGGGGCCCACCCAGGGTCCTGAGGTATGGAGCCAGGTACCACCGGCAACTCGGGAAGGAGTATGCCAAAAACATCTCCTCCATGTGGGTGGCCCATGACAGCCACCACAATAACCACAGCTGCCACAAAAGTGGCTAGATGTCACAACCACCATGCAGAAGGTCTACCAGCCACTGGAGTGCATTGACACAAGGAGAGTCACAGCAGAGACCAAAGAAAAGAAGAGGATGTCTCTCTCCACAAAGCCCATTCTAGAGAGACAGAATCTACTCTATGATAATATTGGGGAAACTGAACACACCTCTCAGCAACAAATCAACAGAGTAACCATTACTCTTTCAGAAGGAGAGAAGAAATCTAAGGTTATCAGAGGTGGGAGAGGGGAAGGAGAAGGGGATGGGGAAAGATTGGACAAGGGGCATAAAGAATAAGTACAATTTGTAACAATATATATGCAAGTAATATTGATTTGACCAACATATGTCAATGTTGAACCCCAAAAATATGCATTATCAATTATGATTCAATAAAAATTTAAAAAAACAAAAAAAATTGTCTGTTTCATCTAAGTTGTTTAATTTTTTGACACAAATTATTAGCAATGATACTCAATTATTTTTGTTCTAATATTCCCATTATATGTAGTGATGTATCATTTTTCATTCCTATATTGGTCACATGTCTTCATCCTCATTTTTCTTTAATAATCTGTTAAATGTTTATCAATTTTAGTGACTATCACAATAATCAGTATTTAGCACCAATGGTTTTCTCTATTATTTGTTTTCTATTCCCTTAATTTCTGCTCACATTTTTATTATTACCTTCACTCTACTTACTTTCAGTTCACTTTCTTTCTCTAGATTCTCAATGACTTTGAATTTTTTTCTTTACTGAGATGAGCATTCAATACTACAAGTGGTCCTTTATGTGCTGCTTTAACTCCTGCTCACATATTTTGATATTCTCTGTTTCCATTCAGTTTAAAATAATTTTGATTTCCCTTTCGATCTGTACATTGATTCATGTGTCATTTAGAAGAATGTTTTTTTTTAATTTTAGAATCTGTAGGGATTTTCTAGATATCTTTTTTATCAACTACTAGTTTAATTCCACTTGGTCAGAGAATATACTTTATATGATTTCACTCACTATAAACTTATTGAGACTTGTTTTATGGACTGGAATATTGTTTATCTTTATGAATGGTCCATGCAATCTTGAAAAGAATGTGTATTCTGTTGCTGTGAGTGGAGATTCTATAAATGTCAGGAGGGTTAATTTGTTGTATAGTGTTACTCACATCTTCTATATCTACACTGACTTCTTATCTACTATTCTATCAGTTACTGAGAATAGAATGGTAATTATTTATATAGTGGTATTTAAATCCACCATCTTGTCTTATTCGTTCCATTTTTTTTTTCTATTTTCCTGCATATGTATATCTAGATATAAAGAGAGATATATCTATTCTGTAACCACTAATGCCTCATCAAATAAATTTTCTATTATGGGCCGGCCCCATGGCGCACTCGGGAGAGTACAGCGCTTGGGAGCACAGCGGTGCTCCCGCCACGGGTTCGGATCCTATATAAGGATGGCCGGTGCGCTCACTGGCTGAGCACAGTGCGGGCGACACCAAGCCAAGGGTTGCGATCCACTTACCTGTCACAAAAAAGACAAAATAAATAAATAAATAAATAAATTTTCTATTATTTTTATATCGGTCATTGTAAGTTTACAATGTCATATTTAACTTATCACAGTTTATCTTCAAATAGCATAATATCAATTGGCATATAGGATAAGAACCTTATTACTTAATTTTCTATTTCCCTTATTCCTCCTTTGTGCTACTAGTGTTATGTATTTTATTTCTCTGTGTTATAAATCCCAAAATGTATTGTTATAACAGCTGTCATTTGTAGTCCATTACCTTTTAAGAAGATTAAAAATGAGGGGGAAAAAACCCAATACTTATTCGCATATGTATCATTTCTGATGATTTTCATTCCTTTGTGATCCAAATTCGCATCTGGTATCTTTTTCTTTTGTCTGAAGAACTTCCTTTAACATCAAGTGAAAGTCTGTTGGTAACACAGTCTCTCAGCTTTTGTATGTCTTAAAAGTTATTTTATCTTAATATTTGAAAGACATTATATCTTGCTATTGAGTCCAAGGTTGATATTTATTTACTTTCTTTCTTTTAGCACTTTAAAGATGTTATACCATTGCTTCTTGTTGGTATAAATTTTCATGGGATGTCTGCAAATTTTTCATTTCTCTGCATTCTGTCTTTCTGAAGCTGTTTCTGTGATCTTTCTCTTTATTACTATTTACTTACAATTTGATTATATAGTGCCTGAAGTGTGTTGTGGTTTTGCATTTGTTTTATGGATTCCACATGGAGTTGCTGAGAATCTTTGATCTCTGGGCTACAGTTTTTATAAAATATGAAGCATTTTTAGTCATTCTTTTTGGTATGTTTTGTCTTGATTCTCCCTCTTCTTTCAGAATTCAAATTGTAGACATAGTACACCACTTGATATATATTTCCCCATAGGTCACTGAGGCTATGGTTATTTTTCTCTTTGTTTCTGTGCTTCATTTTGGATAGTTTCTATTTCTACATCTCTAAAGTGTTTGAATTTTTTCCCAACACTCTCTCATGTTCTGTTATGTTCATCCTATATATGTTTCATTTCAGAAGTAATTTTCATGTCTAGAAATTCCGTTGTTTTTGCTGTTTCTGATGTTATCTTTCCTTTTTTTTACTTCCTTTTCCCTCTCATTTGTTCATAGTTGCTTTGTATTATTGTGAATTTGTATAACATAAATATATAATACAAAATAAATATTTAAAATAGTAATGTTTTAAAGTTTATGTCTGCTTTTTATCTTTGTAATGAGACTTATTTTTCCTGCTTCTTTGCATGCCTGGAAATTTTTCACTGGATTAAAGACTGAATTTTACATGGCTGAATGCTAGACTTTGTTTGTTTCTTCAGTGTGTGTTGGACTTTATTCTTGCAAACTGGCAAGTTACTTGTGGATTAGTGTAATCCTATCAAAGCTGTCATAGTGGATTCAGAGAGGCCTTTCTTCTCCTACTAATTAGCCCCATTATTAAATTATAACCCTTTTGAGGACTTCCAAAGGTGTCGCTGTTCTAGCTGGTAGGGACGCCAATTTTCAGTCTTGTGTGAGCATAGGAAATTTTTTAGACTATGCTTTCTTTTAGTTATTTCCAGGGCCTCATAGAGATTTAGTTCCTATGAGTGCAAGTCAGTGTTCATCCAAAACCTTAAAGAGATCACTCTGCATATCACAAGAACCCTTTTTCTTGGTACTCTGCCCCACAGATTCTCACTACTTCTGCTTCCTTGAACTCTTATCTCTGTCTTCAAATTAATGATATTTACATACTCTTTGCATTCTCCCTCCCTGTTCTATAGCCTAGAAACTGCCTCCAGCCAGTGCTCTAGGCGTGATCATAAGATCTGCTTCATCTGTTCTCCTTCTATTAGATTTCACAATCCTCAGCTGCCCAGTGTCTGAAACAATGTGGCTTCCTATATTTTTCTATTTTTCCTGTTTAAAGTAGAATGATAATTATCATTGCAGCTAATTCTTTGGTGATCATAAGATCTACTTCATCTGTTCTCCTTCTATTAGATTTCACAATCCTCAGCTGCCCAGTGTCTGAAACAATGTGGCTTGCTATATTTTTCTATTTTTCCTGTTTAAAGTAGAATGATAATTATCATTGCAGCTAATTCTTTATGGATGAAAACAGAAGGTCAGTAACTCTGTCTTTTAAAACAAGCAATGGACTTACAACTCACTTGATGAATTTCAGTTTGGGTTTAGAAGACTTCAAGTCCTTTCTATTAGAAATTAGTATTTTTTGTCTATTCAAATAAAAATAAATTGTTTCAATTCATTATTGGCTTTTAATTATGACTCTAGGTGGCATTAGTCAATCTTTAATCTAGCTCACAAAGTAGGCACAGACAACAGCATATATCTGAGGTAAGAAATATTGCATAGAGTTGAACAAAATCCGAGAGACAGAAATTGAATAAGAGGGATGAAACAATTGGCTATTTTTTGTTTTTCCAGATCTGAATAAATTTTGAGTCCAAAATAGTTTCATTTCCCTTCGAATCAAGAAAGGTAGTTTAACACGTTGTATAATAAGATTTCTTATAAGTTGAACCATACATCTATCAGAATAAAGTGACCCAGTAGCTCTGTTGGTCTTAATTTTAACAACCTGTTTCTTCTCTTGTCATTGACAAGATTCTTTTACCAAAGGGATTAAAATGATCTCCTTGTCAGAAAAATTTCAATACATATGGTCTACAATAGACTAAACTCTAAATAAATATTCAAGGTTGTTTTGTCACTTCTCTCCTTATTCCTCTTTTGAAATATACACTTGATGAGTACTGGTTGCCTAATTTTATTTGAGACAAAAATGTTAGGCTTACTTATACATTAAAAATTAATAATAGATTAGTAGCATAGATTAGTGTGCATTAAATGTATGGCAACATATTCTCCAAGTGGCATTTATGTATATAAGAATAAACTCTGATAAGTGATTAAAAGTGCCACAGTACAAGACACAGACAAGCTGATCTAGGAGTAACAGCAGAAAGACTCATGTGTTCTAAGATAAAGCCAATGACAGCTCCAACTAATCTAGATTACAAATTTGAGCCATCTTTACAACTTCTCTATTTTATGTTCAGACTATCTATGATAAACTCCAATCCCCCTCTCTCAAATCTTGCAAATACTGTCCCTGGATCCCCCCTTTTGAAACAGTTCATGGTTCCTCTGGTATTATTTCCCCTGGCTGAAGCACATTAATAAAACCCAGTTTGTTTGACTACAGATGTTTTGGTTATCTTTGGTTGACAAGATTTAAGAGGTATCATGTTCCAAGATAGTCCCTAATTCTGTTTCACAGAAAAATCAAACAAAGCTACTTTTGTTACACATATTTCAATGTAATTTGTACTCCTTTTTTAGTTTTCAAATGAAATATTATACAGGTATACCCTGCCATCTGAAGTTTTTGATAATGACTTCAGAATTAATGATCCAATTTGGAATATTCTCCATTAATGTTTATTATAAACTGAATGTTGATGTCCCCCCCCCCCCTTAGTTCCTATGTGGAAGCCATATCCCCCAATGTGATGGTATTTGGAGGAGGAGCCTTTGGGAAGTGATTAGGGTTAGATGAGGCCGTGAAGGTGAGTCCATCATGATAGGATTAGTACCCTTATAACAACAGATACCAGAGAGCTTGTTCTCTCTCCCTCCCTGCCATTTGAGGACAGAGGGAGAAAACATCTGTATTAGTCCATTTCTGTTGCTTATAACAAAATACCTGGAACTGGGTATTTTATAAAGAAAACAGAATTTATTGCTTCCAGTTTCTGGGGCTGGGAAGTCCAAAGTCCTTGATAGTGGTAACAGTGATGACAGGGTACCACACTGAGAAAATGGTAGAGCAGAGAGAGAGAGTGTAACCTCCTCATTCACTCTCTTTTTAAAGCCCTCCAAACCACGCCCATGACCACCATTTTTAATCTGTTCATTATGGCATGGTCCTACAATCTAATCCCCTCCCCAAGGTCCCACCTTTTCATTACCATAACAGGACTTCCCACCCTCCCACCAGTCACAGTGGGGGCCTAGTTTCTAATACATAAAACTTGGGCAGTGCAATTCAAGCTTTAATGAGTTTGAGGGGACATTCAATCCATTACAGCATCCATCTGCAACCCAGGAAGAGAGTCCCCACCAGAATCTCACGTTGACTACATAAGTTTGGATTTCTGGCCTCCAAAACTATTAGAAAATAAGTTTCTCTTGTTTAAGCCTCCAGGTCTATGGTAGTTTGTTATGGCAGCCTGAGTTCATACAACATTTATGATATAATTTAAATGAAAAGTGAAGTAGCATGATCACAATTTAATTTGGAACATATATGCATAGAGCATGATTTTAAGTAAATGCATTCACATGAAATCAAAATTTTCTCTGAATAATTTGATTATGTGTGGCTTTTACTTTTACTTTCACTATTACCCATATTGTCTACAATGCAGAAAACTCTACAGACATTTCGGAATGGAACTTATCTACCCCTTCCCCATGCTGTGTGCCCTTGCCACATAGAAATAATATGCAGAGCCAGCACCCGGGGATTACTGTGGGATTTCCTCTCTTACCACCGAGGCACTATCAAATCCATCCTGTTTTTCTATTCCCAACACTACTGCTTCATTCTGGTCCTAATTTTCTTTTTCTTTTTTTCATGATTGGCCTTTTTACTTTGCATCTTACATCACCCAGATTCATTCTCCACAATGCACCCATAGGGACTGACTTCTCTAAAATACACATCTGACCATTTTTACTCTCTTGCTTAAATTTCCTTTATAAATTTCCATTCACCAACAAAACAAAAATAGAATGTTTAGTCAGTCATGGTTTACATACTGTAGCCAAATTCCCCAGGAGAAAAGTCTGTAGCTTTTTTAGTTCTAGTTCACTGTGACTTCTCCATCATGGTGCCAGAAGTTTGCGTTCCTGTGACTTAGGGAAGAAGACTTGGATATGAGTGAGTTTCCATCTGAGGCAATGAGCTCATGGCAGAATTTGTTTTGGAATATCCATGATCTTTTTCTTTTTCTCCCTCCCCACCCCTTTTTTTTCCTTCTCTAGATAGGTAGGCCAAGGAGATGAGGAGATGTTTAATGACTGGTAGATTGTCTGTATTTTGAGAGAACTCTTTCTGTGTGACTGATGATTATGGCAATATATGTTCTGAGGCTCTAAGAAAAATCTGGCTGAAAAGCTTAGATATAATGAATAAAGATAGATGTTTTAAAAAAATAAGCTAATACCATTTTACCATTTTTCTAAGATTTCTGAAAGTTTAAGTATTTTATTAAAAATTTATGTGTTGAGCACCTCCTATTTACCAACAGCTCAGGGCCTGGGAACAATAATATTAATTAGAAAAAGAATGAGAGAGAAAATGTAAAATGTATAGCTTCAAGTAATTAATATTGCTGTGTACAATACGTTGCTATATGATAATACCACGTTTAGCACATTCAAATTATTACAAGTTGCTAAGGTAGGAGAAAAACTTTTCTGCATACCATTTATCATATCTGCCTACCTCATTGAGGTATAGCATTTTTCAAAGTACTATTCAGGTTGCAAATGCTCCTGATTTCACAGAGTATAGTAGGGAAAATAATTGCTTTACCAATGATAATTAAAAAGATAACACTCACTTAAATCTTAAAGGGAAGGGGTTGTACATTGCATTTTTTTTCATAAAGCATTACTTATTTTCTAAGGAGGAAGGCTTTTGCCAGCTACAGACCTTAAACATTTACCAGACTCTTAGATTCCTTGGGGAGGGTAAGCCTTAGGAAAGAGGAGAAAAGCTTAAAGATGGAAACAGTAACTTCACAAAATTAACTTTGTCAAAGAAGTTTTATATCCTAGTTGCTGAGCTGCAACACAGGACATATAGCCATATATAAGCTGTTTTCTAGGAAAGTAAAGCAGCTTAAAAAACATATACTGCCTCTTCTTTGTCTCAAGATTGGGATATTTTTACATTTAGCAATTAACGGAGTTACAAAATACTTATTTTAACTACTTTGTATATTACTTTCAACAAAAACCTTAAATTGTTCATTTTCAAATTAAATATATAAAAAGTATTAAAGATTATCAAATTGACTAAATATAATTTCCATATAAGTAGTTTATTTTAAAATGTTTATTCTCATTATTGTTGAAAAAAAATATTGGTTATATATTTAAGTTATTTAATGTCTTTTATTTTTAGTTAAATGCAACAGCTAGTAACTTGCACTTTGCCTATCTATAACAAGGTGAGAAGCAAATACAGGGTAAGATAGCAACAGATAAGCGTTTTGAATTCTAAATCAGGCAGATACCTCATTGAGATTTCCCCCTTCAAAAACAATGTTACATATTGAAAAGCAAAAGAAAAGACAAATGAAACTATTTAAGTAAAGCAAAATCATTAACCTGAATTTCATGTACAAGTGTATATTTCAAAGGAATAAGTAAAATATACCTGATGCCTGATATTCTTTTTCATCACACTTCTGTAGCCTTTCTATTTGATTTTATTAGAGAGGGAATTAGTTTAGTGTTGCAGGCCTTCATAGCCAGTGATATGAGAAGAAATAAAAGAAAGAATATTTAGTAGTGTCAATAATAACGACATCTAACATTTAAAGAGGGCTCTAAAGTTTACAAAGCACTTTTTGTATACATTGTTTCCTTAATTATCTAATTAGCCTTTAATTAATGACTTTCTTTAAAAAATCTTTTCTAACTAATCACCCATCCACTTCTCTCTCCTTGATATCTTATGAAAGTAACATAAAAAAGGGTCTACTATATTACTAAGCCAATGAATACTTCAAATGATCTAATTAAAATGTAAGAACTATATGAAAATGAAATTATTGAAATTTAATACATAAGAAGGTGTTATTTGTTTGGCATTAATTTAGGATATAACCTTCCAAATATGCAATCAAAAAAAGAAAACATAAAAAAATTGTGTAAGTCATTATATGCAAAAAAAGGAATATGCCAATCAACACAGCAAACAGAACTGAAGGCAAATTATAAACTAAGATAAAATACTTGATACATCTCAGAAGACAAAGAGTTAATTTTACCTTTTATCTGTATTATGTTTAATTTATGTCACATTTGTCCTCAAAATAGAGTGTGGTGGCTTTCGTATATAAGTAGTTTTAACAAACAACAAGCCAAAGTAAAACTCCAGGGGGAAAACATGTTAAGGAAATGTATAGGAAAATTAAAGGATTAATAGAAATGGCTGACAATATGTAAAATCTGTTCAATCACACCAATAATTAAATACATGCAAATAAATCACTGATAATACACAGATTTCTTTTATCATGATGCCAAAATATTAATTACATCATTATGTATTAACAACAAAATATGGGATGAATCAAAATGCCCATAAAAGGACATTATTGGCTTAAAAAAAATGATGAAACAATTAAGATTTTATATTTTTAGCAACTTATGACACTGAAATGGCAAAGTTAAGTGAATATAACATTGAATAAAATGTCATAACATGCTTTTATGTATGTTCTTATGTATACATAGAAATTTTAATATGTAGTACCTCAAATATACATATACATATATGTATATAAAATATCAACAAGAAACAAAAATGTTTTTCGTATTAAGCTTAAAATTTTCACTTGGAGAATCCAGGTATGCTCATTATGAAAATGTTGATTTCTTAATAGTAAGTTTTAGACAGTTTCTATAACACAGAGAAATAAAATTTATTAATTTTAATTGCAAAAGCACAAAAATACTTTTTAATATGAAATCAGGGCACAGAAGGCAAGAGAGCCTCCTGTGACCAGGAACACAGGTGACAGTCATGGGAAGTGTCCCACTGCCTAAACAAAAGGCAAGACAACACCACAAACATTGCTTCTGTGCAGTGGTCTACCACAGCCACTGCCACACATACTGCCACCACAAGGATGGCTTACCACCATAGTAGCAGCCAGGACCACCTTGCAGGCAGCCAGCTGCACACTCAACTGCATTTATACAAGGAGAGTCACCAGTGGAACCTGCAAATAGAGGAGAAAGTCTTTCTCCTCAAAGCCCACTCCAGAGTTATAGAAGAAACAACTGCTCTACCAGATGAACAGACATCAATGTAGAGATACTAGAAATATGGATAAAAAGAAAACATGACACCACCAAAGGAGTACAGTAATTCCCAAGTACCTGAACCCATCAGGCAGGAAACTCTTCAGATGACTGAAAAGAAATTCCAGTAATGATCTGAAGAAAACTCAAAGAGATAAGAGAAGACTCAATTAGAGAAGTCAATGAAATGAGAAAAAAATATCCAGGATATGAAGGAAGAATTTTACAAAGAGATCAATACCTTATAAAGGAAATTGAAGGATTCATTCAATGAAATAAGAAACAGAACTGAGAACTTCAGTAACAGGATAGAGGAAGCAGAAGAAAGAATTTCAGATGTCAAAGACAATCTTTTTGAAATAAACTAGGTGGGGAAAAAAGGAAAAAAAATTAAATGAAAAAAATCTAAGAGAACTAGTGGACAACCTTGAGTACACAAACATTCCAATCATGGATGTCCCATAATTGGAGCAGAAAGGAAAAGGCATTGAAAACATATTCAATGAAATAATGATGGAAAACTTCCCAAGTAAAGGGATAGGCACAGACCTTTAGATTCAGTAAGCTCCAAGATCCCCAAACATATTCAATCCAAAAAGATCCTCTCTGATACATATTATAGTCAAACTAGCAAACTTCAAAGACAAAGAGAGAATTCTAAAAACAGCAGGAGAAAAGCATCAAGTCACCAAAAAGGGATCTCCCATCAGACTAACAGCAGACTTCTCAACTGAAACTTTAAAGGCCAGAAGAAAATGGGATGATATATTCAAAACACTAAAAGTAAAAAATTGCCAGCCAAGAATAGTATACCCAGAAAGGATATCCTTCAGAAATAAGGGAGAAATAGTATATTTCTCACACAGAAAAAACTGCAGGAGTTCAGTACCACATGACCGACCCTGTAAGAAATTCTCAAGGGAGTTGTGCATCTGGAATCTGCAAAACAATAATCACTATTATGAATATGCAAGTAAGAACAAAACCCATTGGTAAAACAAAAATGCAAATGAGAAAGAGAAAGAAACTGAATATGCCATGTCAAAAAACCAACAAACATTGATGACAAATAATGAAAGGGGAAAGAGGAACAAAAGATATTACAGTCATCTAAATAAAAGCAATAAAATGCCAGAAGTATGGCAATTTTTGTCAATAGAACCCTAAATATAGATGGATTAAACCCCCTACTCAAAAGACAAGGTTGTCTGATTGGATTAAAAAGTTAGACCCAACTATATGCTTCTTCAAGAGACTCACCTCACCTGCAAAGAGACACACAAACTAAAAGTGAATGGATGGAAAAGCACATATCATGCGAATGGAAACCAAAAATGAGCAGGAGTAGCTAATCTTATATTGGATAAAATAGACTTTAAAATAAAGACCATAAAAAGAGACAAAGAAAGCCACTACATAATGATAAAAGCATAATGATAAAAGGCTCAATCCAGCAGAAAGACATAACAGTCATAAATATGTATGCATCCAACACTGGAGCACCCAGATATATAAAATGAACTCTATTAGACCTAAAGAAATAGACAGACCCTGTTTTAGTCCATTTTGTGTTGCTATAACAGAAATACCTGAGACTGAGTAATTTATTAAGAACAGAGGTTTATTTGGCTTACTATTCTTGGACAGCTGCGTCTGGCATGGGCCTCAGGCTGCTGCTACTCATGGCAGAAAGTGGCAGGCAGCCGGTGGGTACAAGCAGATCACATGGCGAGAGGAAGCAAGGGAAAGAGAGAAGGTGCCAGGGTCTTTTAAACAACAAGCTCTCATGGGAACTAATAGAGTGAGAACTCACTCATTAATCCCCTCTGCCCCAGGGAGAGCATTAATCCATTCATGAGGGATCCGCCCCCATGACTCAATCAGTTTCCAACACTGCCACATTGGAGACCAAATTTCCACATGAGTTTTGGAGGGGACAACACATCCAAACTCCATCAGACCGAACTGGATAATAGTGGGGGATCTAAACACCCCTCTCAAAGAATTGGACAGATCATGTATGCAACATATCAACAGACTTTAAATCAACAGGATTTAACCAACACCTTAGACCAATTAGACTTGGAAGATATCTACAGAACATTTCATCCAACAACTACAGAATATACACTCTTCTCATCAGCATATGGAACATTCTGCAGGATAGACCATGTGTTAGGTCACAAATCAATTCTCACCACATTTTAAAGGATTGAATTTATTTCAAGTATCTTTTCAGACCACAATAGATTACAACTGGAAATCAATAATAAGTGAAACTCTGGAAACTAAACAAATACAAGGAAATTAAACATTGGGCTCCTGACTGACTTCTGGGACCAAAAAGAAATTAAACAGGACATCAAAAAATTTCTTGAAACTAATGAAAATAAAGACACATCATATCAAAACTTGTGTGATACTATAAGAGCAGTACTAAAAGTGAAGTATGTTGCAGTAAATACTTACATTGAAAGAATAGAGAGACTTCAAATAGGCAACCTAAAGGTACACCTCAAAGAACTAGAAAAATAAGAACAATCCAATCCTAAAAGTAGTAGACAGAAAAATAATTAAGAACAGAACAGAATTAAATAAAATAGAGACCAAAAAAATGATACAAAAGATCAAAGAAACAAAGAAGTTGGCTTTTTGAGAAGAGAACAAAGTAGACAAACCATTAGCTAGGTTAACAAAAACCAAAAAAACAAAAATAAGGAGAAAGAAGTCCTGTGTAACAAAAATCAGAAACAAAAAAGGAGACATTACAACTGATACCACAGAAGTACAAAGAGTCATCACTGACTATTATAAACAACTATATGCCAACAAATATGAAAACCTGGAGAAACGGATAAATTTCTGTACACATACAAACAACCAAGACCGAACCAAGAAGAAATAGAAATCTGAACAGACCAGTAACAAGCAATGAAAGTGAAACAGTAATCAGCAGTCTCCCAACAAAGAAAAGAACAGGACCAGATGGCTTTACTGCTGAATATTATCATACCTCTAAAGAGGAATTAATACCAATTCTCTTCAAACTATTCAAAAAAATTCAAACAGAGGCTACTCTCCCAAACTCAATCTATGAGAGAAACATCACCTTGATACCAAAACCAGACAAAGATATAACAACAAAAACTATAAGCCAATATCTCTGATGAATATAGCCATAAAAATCCTCAACAAAATATTAGCAATAAGAATACAGCAACACATCAAAAAAATTTTATACTATGATCAAGTGGGATTCATGCTAATGATGCAAGGATGGTTCAACATACACAGGTCAATAAATGTGACATACCACATCAATAAAATCAAGGAAAAAACCATACAGCATTTGACATTCCTCTATTATAAAGACTTTCAGCAAATTAAGTATAGAAGGAAAGTATCTCAACACAATAAAAGCCGTATTCAACAAACCAATTATCAATATCATATTGAAGAGGGGAAAAAATGAGAGCTTTTCCCTTAAGAACAGGAACACGACAAGGATGCCCACTCTCACCACTCCTATTTAACATAGTATTGGAGGTAGTAGCCAGAGCAATCAGGCAACAGATAGAAATAAAGGGCATCCAGATTGGAAAAGACGAAGTCAAAAGGTCCGTTTGCAGATGACATGATACTATATACAGAAAAATCTAGACTCTACCAAAAACTGTTAGTGATGATAAAAAATTTCAGCAATGTTGCAAGATACAAAACCAATGTGCAAAAATCAGTAGCATTTTTATATTTCAACAACTAACCATCAGAAAAAAGAAATCCAGAAAGCAAGCCCATTTCCAATAGTCACCAAGAAAAAAAAAAAAAAAAAAAAAATTATGCATCAATATGACCAAGGAGGGGAAAGAGCTCTACAGTGAGAACTACCAAACATTACAGAAAGAAATTAAAGAGTACACAAAAAGGTGGAAGACATTCCATGCTTTTGGATTAGAAGAATCAACATTGTGAAAATGTCCATACTGTCCAATGCTGTCTACAAATTTAGTGCAATCCCCATCAAAATACCAAGTACATTCTTCACAGAAACAGAAAAAATCAATCCTAACATTCGTCTGGAACAACAAAAGACCTTGACTATTCAAAGCTATCCTGAGCAAAATAATAGAAAAATGAAAATATAGATGGAGGCATAACACTACCTGTAACCTCAAATTATACTACATAGCGGTAATAATCAAGATAGCATATTACTGGCATAAAAATAGACACTCAGACCAATGGAACAGAATAGAAAACCTGGAAATCCACTCACACACGTACATCTAACTGGTTTTTGACAAAGACATTAACTACATACATTGGAGAAGACTGCCTTTTCAAAAAATGGTGCTGAGAAAATTGGACATCCATGTGCAGAAGAATGAAAATATACCTGTACTTCTCACCATGTATGAAGATCAACTTAAAATGGATTAAATGTTTAAGTATAAGACCAGAAACCATAAAACTACTAAAGGAAAACACTCCTTGAAGAAGGATTGGGCAATGACTTTATGAATAAGACCCCAAAAGCACAAGCAAGGAAAGAAAATATAAATGGAATGATATCAAACTAAGAAGCTTCTGCATACAAAGGAAATAATGAACAGTGTGAAAAGACAACCTACAGAATGGGACAAAATATTTGCAAACTGCACATCTGACAAGGGATTAATATCCAGAATGTACAAAGAACTCATACAACTTCACAGTAAAAGACCAAATAATCCATTTAAAAAATGGAAAAAGGACTGGCATAGACATTTTTCAAAGGAAGACATACAAATGAACAACAGGTACATGAAAAACTGCTCAGTATCACTAGTCATCAGAAACATGCACATCAAAACCACGTTCAGATCTCATCTCACCCCAATTAGACTGGCCATTATTAAGAAGACTGAGAGTAACAAAAGCTGGTGAGGATGTGGAGAAAGGCAAACTTTTCTACACTCTTGGTGGGACTGTAAATTAGTACATCAAGGATGTAAAACAGCATGAAAGTTTCTCAAACAACGACAGTTAGATCTACCACATAATTAGCAATCCTACTGCTGGGAATAGAAATCATCACGTTGAAGGGATCCCTGCACTCCCATGTTCATTATAGCTCTATTTACAATAGCCAAGATATGGAACCAACCTAAGTGTCCATCGAAGGATAATCGTATAAGGAAAATGTGGTGAATATATATATACACACACACACACAATGTAATACTACTCAGTCATAAAAAAGAATGAAATTCTGCCATGCAAAGCAACATGCATGAAATTGGAGAAAGTTATGTTAATTGAAATAAGCTAGACACAGAAAAAGAAGTACCACATGTCCTCAGTCACAAGTGGGTGTTAAGAAAGAAGAAAAGGAAGGAAGGAAGACCACAATAATACGTTGAACTTTCAGAAGGAGAGAACAAATCTATGGTTACTAAAGGTGGGAAAGGGGCAGGAAGAGGGGTTTAAGGAGAAATTGGTAAGGGGCACAAAGAATAATTATGATTTGTAATAATGAATATGATAATCATAATGATCTGATATCACATATTTTACACAAATAATGATAGTCAACACTGTACCCTCAAAATATGTATAATCAAATTATGCTGCAATAAAAAAAGAAGAAATCTGATTAAGGCAACTCTTTTGGAATTTTTTATCCCTTATTTTGTGTTAAACAAACAAAATAAAATTGGAAACAAAATGCCACAAGGGTAGTAATTATCCTTTCAAAACACAGAACAGAACCTCAAATCCAAAAGCAGTGAGAAATGCAAAGTAGCCAGCTCTATTGGGAAATTGATAAGGTGACTAGAAGAACACATCAGAGCACTTAATTTATATATCTGCAACTGCTATAAATGTTATTTGACAGGTATTGCCTTTAAAACGGTTGGAAAGAACTGGCTGATTATACACACACACACACACACACACACACACACACACACACATATTCTGTTAAGTGGAATAGGTATAGGTATTTGTAGTTTAGAGCAAAGATGTTAAAATCCTTCTTGTCATTATGTTACCTTCAAAGATATTCTTAGAAAACCATATTTATTTTGTACCAAGCTCTGACAGCAAAATGCTACCACAATTCAAATGGCATATTTTAAGTATAGTTCCACGAATAAGCTGAACCTGAGCCTCTCACAGAAAGGGTTTTTTTTTTTTTTTTTTTCTTGGTTCCTGCACTAAATCCACTGAGCTGAAGTTGTTTCTCAAAGACAACTCATAGCTATGCTGATTATGCAGAAACAGATTACCCAGGGTTTTTTCCAGGTGTTCAACTTCTCTTTCTTCTTACAGCTTTTCTTGCCTTTCAGATTGCTCAATAGCAATGCAACTGCCTTCAAAATGCAGCACAAACCAAATGTAAATTCCGTGGTTTAAACAGATTTTGTTGAAAATGTTAACTAGGTCACACATTAGATGTGAAAACTTAAGCAAACAATTTCATGAAGGTTTATTTGTAAAAGTAGAAAATGCAGCATCTACAAGATAAAAATAGAGACTATGGAGTAAATAATGTCTGCCTGTCATTCCTCTAAGGATCCTACACTAACTCATTTAGTCTTCAAAGCAACTAATACCATCTCCCTTTCAGAAAGGACAATAAAGTCCAGTAAGAAGTCGATACATTGCCATAGGTCACTTAAAGTTAGGGAGTAGGAAAATCTGACTGAAGAACATGATCTCTTTAGTACTTAATTCATTGCTGAATTATATAGTCCTGACACAACGATGCCACTTTTTTTTCAGTTTAGGAAGATATTGTTTTATTAGCTACATTTTGCTGACTTTCCTTTAAAAATTGGGCCATCGTCGTAGGAAAGCAAATAGAAGAAAAGAGTAAGCATTTCTATGTTTAAATTATTCTTCAAAATTATAAAGAACCAATATTAATGTTAGCAGGGAAAAATTTCGGGGTATTCCAATGGATAGCACATGCATTCTTATATCTAACTGTTAAACTGAAAAATAGGACATGCTGGAAAGTATAGGATTTCTCAATACCTCAAGAGGTAAATGATGAATATTTCAAAATTTTGTTGTCTTTCATTTCTGGTATATTTTAAACCTTCAAAACAAAATATTTTTAATACATACCTTTTGATTAATTCACAATTCTACAGATACAGATATTTACCAGCTAGTAAATTACCTCATAGTATGGCATTGGCCTTTGGATAAAAATTAAAAACACCTTAATTTAATTTTACATGGCAAATCATTAATACTTTAGAGCATACATAATGGGAATAAAATAGAGAAAATAAAGTATTTAATTTTGAGGAAGGTGACATACCTGCTTCATTCATATTTATGCTATATACTATGTTCTGATCATTTACTTATAAATCCAGAAAATTAAATCATGTTTTATATATGAGTGAGTTTGATATTTAAAGAAAAATAGTGTTCAAAGTTAATTTGTTAAAATAAATAATTATTTCATAATGGAAAAGTCATCACATAATTCATTATTGGATAAACCTAGATTTTAATAGACTGTTTATAAGAAGACAAACACAAGAAAATAGGCCTCAGACAATTTTTAAAAGGCGAATCTAAAGCTATTCATGTTAGGTAAGAATAATTTCCAGGAAAAAATGCTGTAAGTCTTACTGGTTGTCTTGTAGCACTAGGTTTCACTTAGAAATTAATATGAATATAAATCATACTGAGACTTGCTGGTCAGATGGACAAAGTCAGTTAAGGTGCCTATCTACTCTATCTTTTTGCATCAACTATCTTTCAAATGATCAAAGTCTATGAAAGAAAAAAAAAACAGTATCTCAAGACAAAAAGGAAATGTTCTACTTAAAATCTCAGAAGGATTTTAATCCCATATAATTAGTAATTTCTACAGCTATGGCCAGAATTTAAAAAAAAAGAGAGAGAGAGAGAGACAAATATCCAGCTTCCAATTCAGAAAAATATTAACAAAAAAAGTACATTATATAAATGAGCATGAATAGAAATTCATTCCCACAGGGTTTATGAAAACATACCACACAGACATTTTCTTATAACTATGCAGCATAAGAAACTAATGGTAGCAGTTCTTCAGTAGTGCTTCACAGATTTGTTATAAAAGAGCAGCATGGAAGGGAATAAAATAAATAAATATTTTAAGTGAACCATCTGAAACCCAAGGAATTTTATGTTTTTACCTGGTGAAAGAAAGTAAAGTAAAAGCTTAAGAATTTCATCTTCATAAGATATAAGGTCTCAACATATACCTTGTCATTTTTCAGAAATCTATTTATTTGCCAGATACAATAAAGCAAAGTATATAGTAAGTACATATGAATAAGAAGAAATTCAAAACAAGATTATAAAACAAGACAAAGTTTTATAAGGAAAAAATGTAAATGTGCTAGGATTGATATTGTGACAAATTGCATGTCACAGAAAAGCCTTTCAACCTGTCCTAAGCCATACAGACAGTTGTGTATTGGCTTTACTGCTGATTGATTCAGTGGTTCAATTTTATTTCTCTTCTTTTTAAATTTTGTTCTATCTTTAGTCCTTGTAGTAGCAAGACACCTGCCAGCAACACCAACACCTACACTTCCTTGACTTCAAACAGTGAGAGTTACCTTTAAGAGTTCTCACACACAAAAACCAGTGATCATTTTTCTCCCCAGGATTCATTTAAGGCTCTGTGACTCTAAGGCAAAGGCTTGTTGCTGTCCACAACACTCGAACCACAACCAAGTTGTTTACAATCAAAAACTGCCCCTTCCTATTCTAACCTGATAATGTCCCATCACTTTCCCACTGGTGACACATACTTATTTTAGTAAAAATAATCTTTCATGTCCTACAGTGCTATGAATACTCACAACACCCTCTTAATTTTTGCTAAAATGTTGCTAAACCACAAGTTTGCTTGATGCTGTATTCAAGGTATGAATCAATGTTTATGTAAAGGTCATACACTGTACTGGCATGGTCCACGCCATGACAGGATCCTAAAGGAGTCAGCTTGGGCTGCCCTCTCCAAGTTGGCAGGGCCGCTGGAGGGAGAGCTGCTGGTGAGGCCACAGCTACAAGCACTTGCTGCAACCAGAAAGGCTGCCTGCCTCGGCTTTGTAGCTTTTGCCCTCTCTTTCGATATTTTCGTTAGCGTGGCAGTTCTCTGAATTCCCAAATGATTATAAAAATAACACAAATGACTTTGCAGTCATTGAACTAAACATTCCCACAGAGGATCCAAGTAAATTGGACAATTTAAAATTATCCCCTTGTGATAGATTGACCACACCAACATATGTTCCAAAAGCACCGCTCATGACTAAATATGAGCTGCAGCCTAATGTAAGTTGGCAAACATCATTTACTGGAGGTTATATTAATGGCAAGAGAATGGTTGGCATTAATGAGAAATTATATGATTGGGACAAATTAAGTATATGGGAACGAAACTGTAGAACCCCCTTTACTTGGTGGTGTCCAGTTT
>NW_007731161.1:39719-40931 GCF_000696425.1 Galeopterus variegatus
AATTAGACCTAAGAGGCAAATGTAACTGGTTTTGTGAGGGATGGTGCTGTGTGCAAGAACAGTTTAACATTTAGATCAAGATTATAGGGCCACAGCAAATACGTAACCTGAAGATGTGCATGATAATGCTGCTCAAATATCCACTGTTCTTTTTCCATATGAACAGTAGGTTCATTCCATTAGAACATAAAATCAATACACCCCCATTAGAATTTAAATGTTAACATTGTTCCTTCTAGCAAATTTGTACTTACATTTAACAATAGACATAGGTCATATGATAGTACTGTCTATCACTTTGCAACTGCAATAGTCCCACCCTGTTAATAGGGTAGATATTAACCACAGCTTGCCAATCAGAAAAGGTCACAGGTTAACTTCAAGACAATGAGAACATGGTCCCAATCTGATAACCTGATACCAAAAGGAGGAGGCACGAGCTTATCACCTGAGACGTGCTAATGAAGGAAAAAAAAACTGGCTTCGCCTGTCCGTTTTGAATTATTAAGCTTGCTGATGTAATAAAAAATAGTAGCCAAAAAACCCCTGCAGAGANTCTGTCTGTGTTTTTTATTTTTGCCGGCTTCCTCATCCCTCTTTCAAGGACCTGCAAACTCCACTGGAGCTGGTCTCCGGCACTGTACTCAAGCAGTATTCCCAAAGACCAACAGACCTGTTTCCCAGCTCTTTCTTCTCTGTATTTTAACTTATTGGGAAACTTTCCTCTGTATAACCCCTTAGTGAATGACTAGTTAGCCAGTTCAGCTTCAGTATTTACACTGATTGTGAATACAATTATGCTTTTTCTTTCCTCCTCCTGCTTTTTTTATACCTTCCCTTCTTCCTCCTCTTTGCCTCTCTTTTTTCTTTATCCTCATTTGTTTGTCTCTTCCTCCTCCTCCTCTTTTATTCTCCTACTTTCAAAAGGACCCCATTTTTATTATTCTTAATAATACTATTGTTATCAAGGCCACCTATGACACTTATGTCACTAATTCCCAGCCCTTATCATAGGTGACATATCAGCAGAATGTGACAGTGTTACTCATGCCCTTCTTTCAAGACACATTGTTTTTAGGCTTCTAAAACCCTGCATTCTCCCTGCTGCCCTCTTACCTCAGAGTTTTCTCCTATAGGTCTCTTTAATTTGTTCACATTCACCCTCCAGACTCTCAAAATCTCAAATATTCAGGGCTTAAATTTTGACTTTTT